>NC_084998.1:4035567-4048067 GCF_963854185.1 Sardina pilchardus
AATGCAAAGATATTCTGGGAAGAGATAAATCATTATGGAGATATTCATATTTTTAACTAAGAAAATACACATAGGTCTACTGCAATTATTACAACTAAAATACACATAGGTCTACTACAATTATTACAACTAAAATACACATAGGTCTACTAAAATTATTGTCAACTATATTTTGTAAATACGGCATGTTCATCTTAGGTAGGTAAGCAGAGTGCTATAGATTTATCCCACCTTTGTGATCTCACATTTGTAGATTAAAGGAAGACGGCAACATTTTGGGAAATTATCTTATTTGCCCTCTTCAAGTTGCCTAAGATGATATACGTATACCGGTACTAGTCTGGTCTCTGTGCGTGCAGTATCTCAGTCTGATGTACCCATCATTAACCCTTAGATGCATAGGCTACCAATACCTACACTCTTCCATGAGTGGGGTCAAAAATTACCCCAATTAGAATGCATGCGTTTTTTGCTGTAAACTCAAATAATGTCTTTCATTTTGGTTAAAGATGATGATTTTCATTATATATTTGTCAAAATAATAATTATTTCATGTTGGACATATTGATGTATAACTTTTTGTTAACATTTTATTACAAAACAGCTTTTAGAAAGGCAGAAAAAGGTAAACATCCTAAAATGATCTCAACATAGGTGAATAGGGTAACATTTTTAACTTAGAGATATTTTCATGAAACTTTACCAGTTGAATACTGACATAAATAGGAGAAAAAAACGTAGTGCAAGTTTTCTGTATTTATGTTTAAATATGCTAATTAGGTCATGTGTAATTAAATATGCGCTAATTTGCATAGGCTATATGTTTTGATGCGAAGAATCTGACCATTGGGAAAAGCCAGGTTGAAAATAATTTTTTTGTAGTGTTAATATATCAAATAAGAAAAACATTTACAGAGGTGATTATGAATATCCTCTTTTGTTATCCAGTAAATCAGAAAATACTGCCAATTAGGCATAAAATGTCATACAAATCAGGCTAAGAATGCTATATCAACAAATCCCTCTGTAAATATCGCTTGATGAATTCTGCTTCACAATGATAGGATGAGCGGACATCGAAGGATCAAAAAGCGACGTCGCTATGAACGCTTGGCCGCCACATTATATGATGATACTTAGATTTATGTTGTTGTGTAAAAATAGCCTTCAGGATGGTGAGACTGCTGACATGAGATGTGATAATCAACAGTAAATGTATACCTGACTGCCACAGTTGATAAAAATCAAAAGATCCTAGGGTTAACTTTTGAAATTCCGTAGAAAATGCTTGGGGTCATTTTTGACCCCATGTATGCGGAACGGTGGTACTGATACAAAACATGAAATTACTTAAAAATATATAACAATTAGACACAAATCCAAATGGCCTCATGTCAAAGACAACCTATTTGAGGAATACATGGAAGGTTAAATGAAAAAAAAGAAGATACTGCAAGAAAACACCCTCTGGGGTCATTTTTGACCCCACTTATGCATCTAAGGGTTAACTTGGCTTAGAATAGCTCAAGGGTGTGATTGGAACATAAACAACTTTTCAAGTGATCCATGATTTCCTGTTTCATTAAGGTATAACACTGATCACAGAGGCCATATGTGTTAGTGTAGTCATTAGCCTACTCAACATGGGAAAGATTGGAGAGTACACAATTCAACAAGGGGAGAGTGCATTGAGCTCGGTAAATCAGGACATGAGTATACACCCCCCCCCCCCCACACACACACACACACACACACACACACACACACACACACAACAACAACAGGCATTTAGTTGGAAATTTAGAAGTGTCATTTAGTGTTGTACTCCTTTCCTTTTTCTTACATGTGCTTCCCTTCAAGGTTTGATTTCATATCCTCAATGTTTCCGTGGTGAGATGAATATAAAATGTCAAAAGATGATTTGAATACATCTTTTGATCTGTACCAAGGGTTTCAATAAATGTGGAGAGTGCCTGGCAGGTATCTTCTGTATGTGGGCAAGGCAAAGCAATGCAGCATAATTTGTTTAGCGTGGCTCATTCATTTCTTATTGATTGAAATTGCTCCACACAAATATTAACTTCATGGCATCCGATAACAAGTGATTGCATTTGAGAGACTGTAAGGGTTCATAGTTACAGCCATTTCTGAATACTATATTCATTTTTTAATGAATACCACGTAAAAATGGTTTGATCCTAAAACAAAACAATTCAATAAAATCCATTTTATAGCCATATCATTTAATGTTGTATCTCAGGTACCGGTAATGGCCGGGTTTCCCAAAATTGTTAAGAAGCTCTTAAGTGCTAAGAACTTCTTAGGAGCGTTGTAAGAATGTTCTAAGAAGGCTCCTAAGAAGTTCTTAGGACTTAAGAGCTTCTTAACAATTTTGGGAAACCCGGCCAATATCAATAATTTTGCAGCTCTGTTGTTTTGATTGAGTAGATTAATCAAATAGAAATAACACAATTACAGTTCCACTGCAAATGATCTGGAAAACAAAATGTAAAAATAAATTGTCATGAAAATTCATGAAAATGGAGGATATAGTGTTTTGGAACCAAACAATTAATTATAAATATAAGACTATTGTAGCCTATCCCATGTATTTGCAGTGTTGGGGAGTAACGCATTACATGTAATTGAGTTACGTAATTTAATTACAAAATAAATGTAACAGTAATATATTACAGTTACTGTAGAAAAATGTGTAATTCAATTACAGGTACTTTTGACATTTTTCAAAATTACAATTTGAATTACATCTCAATATTGTCAGCAAAACCTTGCAAAGATTATTGTACAGTATGTAAAAATAACTGTTTCCCTCCACAGCCGGACCTTCTTATAGGCTCTATCACATCTACAGCGCCATCAGCGTAGGCCTACATGCCTGCCTGTAAACGTTTTATGATTATCATTATATTATCCTCACAAAAAATGTGATGCTAATTCATGTATTGAATGCCCTTGCTGCCTTGTGCGCTTGTACAGAACGGCTCGGCAGCCTGTAGACGAAGGCCGAAATCTCCGCATGGATTTGGGGACTATATATCATTAAAAAAATAGGAAAAGTAATCAAAAAGTAATCAAAAGTAATTAGTTACGTTACTCAGAAAAAGTAGTTCAAATAGTTACACTACTATTACATTTTAAACAGAGTAACTTGTAACTGTAACACATTACATTTCTAAAGTAACCTCCCCAACACTGTGTATTTGTGTGAAGCACAATCTGCGCCTAAAAATGGGTTATAGAATTAAAATAATTATTTTTTGTCTCCTAATAAATCACTATACTGTAAAACCTTCATACTATAAAGCAAGTGCATTTCTCACTGAAAGCTTGCTATGACAAAAAAATGTCCTTCAAAGGCCATCTCTAACAGTCCTTTTGAGGCACTCACAAACTCTCAGGATATCTTGCACTTCATTTCCAGTTCCAAAGCGGCGTGAGATATTCTGTGCGCAATATTGCTGCAGAGAGAACAGAAGCCCCACTGGCGTACGGACCATCCACTGTGATTCATCTCTTCTTTTGTTGACTCTCTGACGCCATACTGTATGTTCACAAACACACATACGCACACACACACACACACACACACGCACACACATTGACACAGACACACACACACACACACACACACAGAGTGTACACACTGAGGTTTCCCATAGGTAATCTGTAGATCCTGCGCCCTTGAACTGACACAGAATGATTAGCCTTCAAACAGAGCTAAAGCCCAGCAGTCCCCTTCACTGACTCACCTCACCTCACACCCTCAGAGTGAATCTTCTCACTTTCAGTGTTGGCTCTCATGATAATGGTGTATGTCAGTGCACAATCCCACATTTTAGAATAGAGCGCCTAAAGGGGGGCACTAACATTATGAGATTCTCTTGTAGTGTGTGGTGTGTTATGGCCTGTGCAGACTACACGATTTCAACCCGATTTTGCCACGATTGTGTCGTGGTCGACAAATTTCCATTGTCGGGTCCGAATAAGTCGGGAACGACGTTCGAAGGAGGAAGCGTCTTGTAATCTCACATTTTCAACGACCCGCGATTTATTGTCTGCGACATTCTACGACGTTACGACCAAAGATCTAGCATGTCAGAATTTTTGGGGAATCTCCTAGCCTACGAGTCCTGTGTTGACACTGACACTGTGACGACACACGGCGAGAAGGCTACGATAAATGATCTTGTGTAGCCACTGTTGCGGCCAGCCGGCCACAACGCTGCACGATTTTGTGGTTCTCTGATCGCCTAGCCCTAGTCTGATATGGTCAATCATAAAAGATAATCGTGAAAGACAAAAAAGTTGTGTAGTCTGCACAGGCCATAGTCAAATGCTCCCGATAGCCTTTATAACACAACGGAAAACGGTCGGCGCCGATAATCGTAAATGTTCAATATTTGCGACTGGAAACCCTGTAGTGTGTGGTGTGTCCTGAGGGCAGCCGAGCACGCACAGCGTTTTACTGTCTGGTTTACACTTGCTCACTTCTTGTAGTTAGTAGGCTAGTAGGCTAGTAACTCGAGGTGTAAACGATGTGTGAGTGGAAGACAAGCACGTTTCTTTTAAGCCCTCTAAATCTTTTAGCTTGTTAAGTTGAGGTAGCATAGCTAGGCCTACTGGATGAATGAATGTCCGCTAAAAATAGGCTATAGCCTACTAGTTAGAATTGCGATGGTAGCCTAACTTTAACTTTAAACTGAAGACAGGCAAGTTAGCTGTTTGACTCATCCAAATCACTCACTGTATGCGTGGAAGAAACGATAACATGACTTCACATTAAATGAGGCTACCCAATAAATCTGTATTGCTAAGACAATAGCGTGGTTTAATAGACAGAAATGCATTTTGTTTGAGTCGAAGCGAGGCCAAGTGTCACTTGCTGTATGTGCTGCTTGCTTCGCCTGGACGCCTGCTTGAAAAGTGCAACACGTAGCCTTATCATATAGCTATAGGTCTAGGCTAACCTAGCCTAGTCCACAAGGCACCAACTAGCTCTATGCCTACAAATAAATTATGTGTGTGCTTAGGCTACGTGCTACATTCATTTAGTGCATAGGCTATGTCTAAAATAGGTAGCCTGGCAAGCCAAACTACACAGAAATGTATAGTCTGGGGTCGGACCATTCAGAGTTGAAGCCTGTGGGTGGGATGAACAGTTGTCTTGCAAACTGCCTCTGCACGTAATAGGCCAGCATTTGTGACCAATCGTAGCTGGTTGGCAAAACGGCAAATAGGCCTACATCCTTCTTTAAAACGAATAGCTGGAGTGCTTCTTTCTGCTCAAACTTCAAAGAAAAGCCCAAGTCTAACTCTTCCAAAGCCGATTCAAACGAGTGCGCTTCATTAGCCTCATCCATCTTTTGTTTTTCTCTATGGTTGTGCCAGAGAATGTCTAATAAGGGGAGAAGGACCACTAGCGAAATACTTCCGCATGGTACTGCAACTAGAGGGCGATCGCGAGCAAGTGATGAATGAATGAGTGGCAATGGAGCTGAACCCCCCAGTACCACATTTGTCGTTGTATAATTTTTTCTCCTAAAATTGCATTAATGCATGCGATGCAGGATAACTTGACTTGACAATCAGCTGACCAATACAATTTTCAATATGTGTTGTTATTCCTAAAAACCCTTTCAAAGTTTTCATGTCACGTGACACAAGCGAACCACTTTACGGCCATAGACCTAAAAGAAGGTTCAGCTTCACGACGGTCGTAATCGGTCGCGATTGTCGCGAGCATCCATGAGCTAAATGCTAGCATGTTACAGGGAAAACGGCCCATCCTATGAAAAGCAGAAAGGACATGAGTGACTTTTTATTTCATTTCCAGTGGAAAACCTATACTCAGGTAGCTACTACGACAATGTACATTAAGAAATGAAGTTGTCAACTGTGAAAAAAACGAGTTCTAGCCGCCTAGCCCCATAGACCACAATTCATTTATCACTTGCTCGGCAACGCCCCTAGCGGAATTTCAACAGATTGCAGGAACAATCCGGTACAATGGAGTTAATAGGAAGTGGACCGGCTCTCCCTAAAGGGGCTCTGGTTGTGCGATACGGTCTCAAACCCAACTCGTCGAACGAGGACGCAGACGCAGAACGAGGCGCCCTTGCATCTTATCGGAAGCTGAAGGTGAGCTAAGTTCAAGTTCAAGTTCAAGTTCAAGATACTTTATTGCCATTTATGTAAAAACATATAGGAATTTGTTTCAGCCACCAATATATTCTGTACAGCTGTCTCTCATGATGCCAGTCATGCATGTACTGTAGGCAATAGGCTTGCATTTATAGCACAAACAGGGAAATTCAGTTCAGTTTAGAGAGGCTGATCGTTCAATTTGTCGTACTACTTTCATTGAATACGGAAAATTATGGTGGTGGGTGGTTTGCTTTGTTACAGTTGATTCCACTGTTGCAAAGCCTGCTTGTTGTCACTTCAGTCATTATTTAGGCTACATGGATATGGGATGCTGATTACATTTTTTTTTTACTAGATCTACTTGATTCCCAATGTAATGAATTTATAGCCCTCTGTCAACCAATCAGAAATCAGGTATTTTTGTATTTTCAATGACTAATTACTTCAGTATTTTGTATTTTATTTTGTTACATTTTACAAGCCAGTATTTGTAGTTAGTAACACAATAGTTTTTGATGTATTTGTGCACCTCTGGTTGTTGTCAAAGATGTGTGTCATCACCATAGACTGTATATATAGCACACATATGTCCAGTTCTACACTGTAAAAAAAAAAAGTTCGTTCAACTCAAATTTTCAAGGCAACCGGCTGCCTAGAATTTTTGAGTTCAATCAACTTAAACTTAGCACGTTTTGAAGAACTACAATTATTAAGTTGTGTAAGCTAAGTTTTTCAAGTTCTGCCAACTGATTTTTTTTAATTCAAGTTACTGGAAATTTACTGGAAAGTTTGTAAAAACTTACTATTTTGAGTTCAGATTACCATCCCCTAATAACGTGTTTGTTCCCAGAATGCAACAGCACCAGTCAACATATTCTGAAAGAAATCACAAATAGTTTCCAACTGAAATGTAATCTTGAAATAAGATTCTAAGCAAAGCTAAAACTAAGTAACTGTGACACTAAAGGCCATACTGTTTTGGTCATGTTGTCATGTAATTGTTTGTTGTTGCTACAAACCATCATGTAGATGACCATCCACAATGACTTAATCCTGTGCATAGAGCTTAGAGTAATGAATATGCTAGCGGCACAAACAGATATTCACATTCTTAGTGATATCATTGTGACTATGAACTTCCTGATTGCAACTAGTGCAGTTGCTGCTTTTACATTAATTCATGATAAATTTGTTAGGGTCAAGAACTACACAAGGAGAAAACCCTACAAGGAGAAAGAGAGAGAACCCTACAAGGAGAAAATGAAATCCACCCCAGAAAGAATACAGGAACACCAGTGGGTGGGTGTTTAGGAAGATTCCAAGGGCCCAGAAATGACAGAGGGCCCTCAGAGAGCCTTGCCCCCAATAACACTATATACAGTATTATTGGAGGAACCCAGAATGTTTGTCCGTCATAGGGCATACATTCTCTAGCAGCATACCTGCAGACACATAATGCAAGAAAGCATTGAGTGGCCGACTTTGTGATGCCGTGAAGGAGCCAGATTAATGCAAATTGAGAAAGCAGTCAATTTCGCATTGCACTCCAATTAATATATATCTACTTTCTAAAATGACATTATATTTTGATAATGGTCTTCTCCTCAATGGTAACCCTGACAAAACTCTGAAAATCTGTCACATAGTCATTTTGTTCAATAGTTGTTTTGTGTTATACACATCCAAAAAAGCCACAATAAACAGTAATGAGAAAAAATAGACATTATAAACAAGAAAATAACATTTGCCCATAATTCCTAAGGGGATGGTATCTGAACTCAAAATAGTAAGTTTTACAGACTTGAAAATTCCGGTAACTTGAATTAAAAATACTTAGTTGGCAGAACTTGAAAAACATTGTAGTTCTTAAAAAGATAAGTCAATGCCTTCAACTCAAAAATTCAAGGCAGCCGGTTGCCTTGAAAATTTGAGTTAAACTAACTAACATTTTTTTTAGTTAGGACCATAACTTACAATTTTAAGTTAACTTGATTAGTTTAGTTCTTCACTGTCAACTTGAAAAGTTAGTGAAATCAGTTGACTTTTATATTTCAAGTTGAACCAACTTAAAAACCCAGTGAAAAACAAATAACTTGGACAACTTGGACTTCTTTTTTTATGTTGTGTTAACTCATGAAACTGAGTAGACATACATTTGCTTATTTCATAAGTTGAAATAACTTCAGGGAAGACTGCACTGATACATATAATTAAATATTTAAGTTGAGTCAACTTAATTTTGCAAGTTTGCAAGATGCAATTACAAAAAAAGTTGGATCAATTGTTTTTTTCTAGTTTACCATGTCTTCCTGATTTTTTTAGTTATATTTACTTACAAACCTTAGTTTGCAGGACAAAAGGCAAGTTCTATTTTTTACAGTGTATATGTAGGCTATACAGTCTATGGTCATCACAGCCCTTCACAGTTTTAATTGCAGGGGCATCACTTATCTCTCAGCACGCAACACAGGATAATGGGGAGACACAGAGCTCAGGATAACGAGGAGACACATAAGTGGTGCCTATTGAACATGCCCAGGAGCCGACGTGCGTTAAAACCATGACATCCTTCACCCACGGTGCACTTACACTAAGGGACAGGGAACGAGAGCGATTATGTGTGTGTAAGTGTGCTGTTGCATGATGGACTTGTGATGGGTGGAAATGACTGTGGTGAATCAGGGCCACACGGAAAATGGGTCCTACAGTGCATGCCCATGACATGGGCCTGTGTGTGAGCAATCAGATTTGTCACATGTAAAATTTATAGAAGAATAGAATATATACTTTTTTGATCCCGAGGGAAATTCGTTTCTCTGCATTTAACCCAATTCAACCGAATTAGTGAACACACACAGCACACACACAGTGAGGTGAATCACACACTAACCCAGAGCAGTGAGCTGCCTGCCCAACCAGCGGCGCTCGGGGAGCAGTGAGGGGTTAGGTGCCTTGCTCAAGGGCACTTCAGCCGTGGTGGACTGGTCATTTGACTGGTGAGCCTGCCTGAGGCAGACCGTGGATACTCATCTATGGAGAAGTTCCACACACACACACACACACACACACACACACACACACACACACACACACACACACACACACACACACACACAGACAGTGGATACTCATCTATGGAGAAGTTCCAATGAAACAGTAACTTTCAAATATAGGAGACAAATTCTCAGATGAGAGCAAGTACTAAAATCCACCCCATCGTCACCAATGTGGCAGGAGGCAGCATGTGTGCCTAAATCAGCCAGTGGAAAGCAATCACTCTACAGCAAAGTCCCATTTGGCAAAACTAAATGAACTTGCCAAACCGTAATCCTGGACCCTCAACGCTAGCTGTGAGATAACACAAATCACACTCACAGACAGACAGACACACATACACACACACACACACACACACACACACACACACTGCGTGCGCGCGCACGCGCACACACACACACACACACACACACAGAGACACACACACACACACACACACAGACAGACAGACAGACAGACAGACAGACAGACAGACACACACACACACACACACACTCAGACAGACAGACAGACAGACAGACACACAGACAGACAGACAGACAGACACAGTCACACACACACACAGACAGACAGACACACACACACACACACACACACACACACACACACACACACACGCACACACACACACACAGACACACACACACTCACACACACATATACAGCAGCGCTCCCATCTGCTTCCCTCCAAAATAGTTCAATGTCTCCACTTTCACATCTCATACAGAAATTAGCCGCATGAGGGTGTGTGTGTGGGTGTGTGTGTGTGTCTGTGTGAAGGATGCCTTGTAATATGTAGTCAAGGAGAACACAGTTACCCTCTACTGGAGTGCGTGCGTTCGTGCGTGTGTGCGTGTGTGTGCCTGTGTGTGCATGCATGTGTGTGTGTGTGTGTGAAGACAGAATGACACAGAATACCTTGCAGTACATAGTCAAGGAGAACACAGTTACCCTCTACTGGTGTGTGTGTGTGTGTGTGTGTGTGTGTGTGTGTGTGTGTGTGTGTGTGTGTGTGTGTGTGTGTGTGTGTGTGTGTGTGTGTGTGTGTGTGTGTGTGTGTGTGTGTGAAGACAGAATGACACAGAATACCTTGCAGTACATAGTCAAGGAGAACACAGTTACCCTCTACTGGTGTGTGTGTGTGTGTGTGTGTGTGTGTGTGTGTGTGTGTGGAGAACACAGTCCCCCTCTCCTGGCTTCCCAGTTCCTCCAAATGAGCTCTTGTCCTCATGTCACTCTCTCCTCTGTCCTGATTATTGACGTCCTGGTCAGCCCGCTCAGCTCACCCCAGCACCCTGCAAGTCAAGTAGTGTGACTGCTGCTTTGAAAAGCACTAACAGTAGAAAAGCACTAACAGTAGAATGGCCGCCAGCCATTTCTAATAGATCCTAAAGTAAAAAATGTAAGCAACTGCACTCTAAGTGTTAGGAGAACTAACTGTAACACACTGTGCAGTTAATAACTTGATGATAGCTTATCAGCTTCATATGATTAAATGAATATGATCATGAGTATTATCCATATAGTTTCAAAAGTAAATTGCATTATTTAAGTGCTACAGAATGGGGCATATACCATCAGCTGGAACATGTGCTGGAACATCACAAACATTCTCACAACCTGTTGTTTTCATCGACACTGAAATGTAGAATGCAGGGGATCACGTTACGTTTCCTGAGGGAGTAACCAAACTCAGATCATTAAGTTTTCCTTTTAGCCGACAGCTATTTGTCCTTATTTAGCCTTTGATTGTTGCTAAGCTTAATGTACAACTTAATGAAACCACTAATGATGTATATGTTCAATACCTTCACAGGCAGGCAATATAGAAGAGATGATCGATCAAGCTCCGATTAGCATAGCTTAATGAAGCCTAGAGGGACACAGTGTCTGTAACACAATAACTATTCCAATGGCAATTTAACTTACGCTTCAGTGATTGCAGACAAATATGTGGGCACCAGCACAAAACCACATTGATTAGGTCAACTCACTCATCCATGCACTCTCTTTATAGCTGAGTTCGCTGGCACTAAACTGTGTCTGGTGCTCATGCTTGGTTACATAAACAAATGACAGATGAATAATATGTTTTTTCTTCTCTCCGTAAAGAGCAGACTAATCACTCCGATGAAGTTGCATGTCCGTCCGTGTGGGAATACAAAACACGGATTAGCTGAAGAGGGTCTAATTGGAGGCCTGCTGTGGCCTAGATGCATAAGAGATGTCCCAGAATGCATTGATGTGACAGACAACCACAACCAAGTGGCACTGGCAGCATCCAAAAACCATCCACCAATAGTTATTATAAATGGATTTAATCAAAACATTGATGAAGGGCATGGGATTGACCTGGTGTAACCTGGAGGAAATTGCATTTAATTTCATTTCATTTATTTAAACATTTCCACTCAGCATATTAACTCATATAACATCATATAACTTTGTGTTGGGATAAATGAAAGATAAAATGCTCAACACTCATGCAGACACAAGCCAGAATGAAAACCAGTATGTCAGCAAGGATACATTTGCATTTTGTTATGACACCTATTTGTGTGTGTTGGGTGATTTTTTATTATTTATTTATTTGTTTATTTATCTTCCACACTCCATGGCAGAATAAAACCATGGATCTGACAATAAAAGGCTCATCAATGGCAGCTGCATGTGGTGGAACAGCAAACAGAAAACACTAACAAATGGATGGAAGAGTCAGTCACAGTTGAGTTGTTGCTAAGGAACGTTCACAAGGCACCAATGTATAATGAGAATTCTCGCTGTTCTGGAGAGGATTTCTCTGGGTACTTGATGACTTCCTATAGTGAGAAAAGAGAGATTGGAAGAAAGACAGACTTAGTGGAGCATGACTGAGCAGGATGGAGGATAAAATGGAATGATTTTGATTGACATTTAGGGTGGTTGACTGGTTGAGTAGGTTGATTGAATAAATAACTTGTTGTTTGATTGACTAATGAGCTATGCTAATTTGTCCAATTTAACTTTTACTAGACACCATGTGGGGGACTTCCTATACTGAACAAAACAAAACACTTAATTAAAACAGACAATGCTCCAACCCCATAACTTTAAGTGTCATAAATCCCTTTCCTTTTACTCTACTCTACTCTACACTATACTACTCTACACTACACTACACTACACTACACTACTCTACTCTACTCTACTCTGGCCCTCTTTAATGTAGCTGGGTACCATAGCGACATAGAAGGAAACTAGCATGGCATCATTAATGTGGAACATACAGTAGGCTAGGC
>NC_084998.1:4053067-4055567 GCF_963854185.1 Sardina pilchardus
AAGGAATAGAGGGAAACTGATCATAACTACTGTATATGTATGCGTCTCCAGGCCTAGGTCACTCTGTTTGAATCCACAGATACTACAGAATTTTACAAAAAACCCTCTACATCCTTTTCATACAGGTTCTTATTGTTGTTTCACCATAAAGGAAGACAGACAAAATCAATATCTTCTCCATCAACCTTGTTCCCTATAGTGTGATGTGACGTACGTACTCACATCATGCAGAAATAGACTAAGGTGAACTGAATATAAGAAGCCTACGGCATAACAAATAAAAGGACCAAAGGCTTGGTTGAGATGAGATTAGGAAGAATAGAATACATGTCTATCAGAGGAAGTAAGCATAACCACTGGGTTTGTTGCGGATGTCCTCAACATCTAGTCATGTGTGGCTCATAGGCCACATTTGCCAGAAAGAGAAAGAGGTACAGACAAAGAGACAAAGAGAGAAAATGGGGAGAGAGAGAGAGAGAGAGAGAGAGAGAAATGGCAGCCATATAAAGAACAGCACAATTGTTGCTGTAGCTGGTCAGACTACAGTGAATATGGATCCACATGGAGTTCTGTAGAGCGAGAAACTCTCAGAAGTCTTTTATTTATTTGAGATAAACAAGGCAGGCAAACAACAAATAAAGGATAGTAGAGAATGAGGGGAGGGAGAGAGGGAGTGAGAGAGAGAGGGATGGGGTAGATGGAGAGAGAGAGAGAGAGTGCGCAAGAGAGAGTTGGAGAGAACACTGAAGGATTTAAACAGATAAAAGACAATAAGACAAATGTCCTAAGGTCAGACGGTCTGAACCTTATCAAAGGCATGGGTTTAGTGATTGCAAGGCAGACCACGTCTGTCCTGCACCTCTCTGTCTCTGATGTCCCCCCCCCCCCCGAGCCTCTAGTCATCAGACGCAAGAGAATCCACCCTCATCACTAGGCCAAGCAGAGCCACACTGTTGTGGAAAGCGCTTCGCAGTGAGACCTGGAGGGCAGGTCTTTCATCATCTTTTTTTTTTTCCAAACTACACAGCACGACATATTTTTGTCACCAGTTTAATTATTGATGCAGGTCTAATTTGTTTATTTTTTTTATGTCGCAATTATCTTCAGGTGTCCCATACTAGAGTGCACGCTCATGCATCTTCCGTTCATATGGAAAACAAGTAGGCTTGATTACTTTTTCCATTTAATTGCTGCAGACACGAAACTGTAGAAAAATGTCATTTTATCATGTTTGCAAAAATAACAAAAAAAGAAACATCAGCCTAGGTCTACTTGTTTTCCTTGTCAATTGTTTTCCTATTTGTAATTCACATTAGTTGGTGTGAGGTCACCTGATCACAAAACTTGCACCAGCTAAAATAAAAAGATTGTCTTCAATTTGCCATAACTCTTGCCAGATGCTCTGATGGCTGTGAACAAAAGGCTAAAGGCTGCCTTTCCAGACAATATCGCCATATTCAACAAATCATAATCTTATTTGCATTTGTGTTGTCAGAAGAGGCACATCACAAACTTAAATTGAGTCTGAATTACTGATGTTTATCTCTGTGCTATCTAAAGCGTTATTTGTCTCTGTTTTTTTACGTCACTTTCTATACTTACTGTATAGCGTCTCCAAAATGTCCATCCCTTTGCAATAAACATAAGCCAAAGGGAATCATGGTCAGGGAATCAGGGTAATGGTCTATGGACAAACTATGGACATGATCCCAAAACTGTCAGTATACAATTGTTTGCCATTTACAGTTCAGTTAGATGAAATTATACAGTAACCCTTTGCTTGGAGGTATCTACATAAGAGAGACAAGACAGTCATGTACACATGACTCTGTCATGAACACGACACTGTCATGACACATGAACCCTAACCCTAAAATGAACTTTTTTTTGTCATGACAAAAACAGAATGGCACATGTTCATGACAGTGTCATGTCACTATGTTCAAGTAAAGTGTAACCACTTATACTAACTTAATACACTACTTTTCACATCAGTTGTGCTTGTACTTGAACACCAAGCCATTTCACTCATTCATCAAACATATTTCACAGGAGTCAGACACTGGCAATACAGAACAAAGTGCTTCGCTTTCAAAAAGAGTTTATTTCATTGTTAGTGATTATAATATTAGTGTAAGGGACAAGTGCATACATTTGTCACATGTGATGAGAGCACCAAATCCACGACTTTGCGTGTCATGCGATAAGTGATTAATGGCTCATAATTATCAGATATGTGTCTTTATATCATCTGCCAGATTAGTAGCTGTTTCCCGATCAATTAGATCAATTACATTGACACAACATTACCTCTGCCCCATGCAAAACGATTCTTAATACATATTCAAAGCATTCCAAAGCCCTTGAATTGCTGGACCTTTTTTTTTTTTTTTTTTTTGAACTGCTACATTGTAATTGCATTGTCTTTGTGTCTTTGTGATGCTTCTTTCAAGATAAAAATAAGATGCAAAAATGTTGGAAGAATGATATTTGATTGATT
>NC_084998.1:4058067-4113067 GCF_963854185.1 Sardina pilchardus
CGCACACAATTTTGAAAATTCACACACAATTCACAAAACCACACCCCAAATTGCAAAATACCTCAATCTACCCAGCAAAATGAAGCACTGCAACCAAAACTGCATATTACATTACCAAAATCAAACTTATGCACCACATGGCACACACTTCATTCTTTCACAAGATTTTTGTCTAACCAAATACACACTGTTGGTCATAATGAAAAACACTCTTATCTTTAGTATGCTTTGCCATAATATTGCATAAAGTTCTTCACGTGCATATAAATATTTGCAGATACAGATGCATGCTGTTCAAACTTTCTTTTCACCAAACAAGTCAGTGCAACATACACTGTAAAAAAAAAAAGTTCGTTCAACTCAAATTTTCAAGGCAACCGGCTGCCTAGAATTTTTGAGTTCAATCAACTTAAACTTAGCACGTTTTGAAGAACTACAATTATTAAGTTGTGTAAGCTAAGTTTTTCAAGTTCTGCCAACTGATTTTTTTTAATTCAAGTTACTGGAAATTTACTGGAAAGTTTGTAAAAATGTACTATTTTGAGTTCAGATTACCATCCCCTAATAACGTGTTTGTTCCCAGAATGCAACAGCACCAGTCAACATATTCTGAAAGAAATCACAAATAGTTTCCAACTGAAATGTAATCTTGAAATAAGATTCTAAGCAAAGCTAAAACTAAGTAACTGTGACACTAAAGGCCATACTGTTTTGGTCATGTTGTCATGTAATTGTTTGTTGTTGCTACAAACCATCATGTAGATGACCATCCACAATGACTTAATCCTGTGCATAGAGCTTAGAGTAATGAATATGCTAGCGGCACAAACAGATATTCACATTCTTAGTGATATCATTGTGACTATGAACCTCCTGATTGCAACTAGTGCAGTTGCTGCTTTTACATTAATTCATGATAAATTTGTTAGGGTCAAGAACTACACAAGGAGAAAACCCTACAAGGAGAGAGAGAGAGAACCCTACAAGGAGAAAATGAAATCCACCCCAGGAAGAATACAGGAACACCAGTGGGTGGGTGTTTAGGAAGATTCCAAGGGCCCAGAAATGACAGAGGGCCCTCAGAGAGCCTTGCCCCCAATAACACTATATACAGTATTATTGGAGGAACCCAGAATGTCTGTCCGTCATAGGGCATACATTCTCTAGCAGCATACCTGCAGACACATAATGCAAGAAAGCATTGAGTGGCCGACTTTGTGATGCCGTGAAGGAGCCAGATTAATGCAAATTGAGAAAGCAGTCAATTTCGCATTGCACTCCAATTAATATATGTCTACTTTCTAAAATGACATTATATTTTGATAATGGTCTTCTCCTCAATGGTAACCCTGACAAAACTCTGAAAATCTGTCACATAGTCATTTTGTTCAATAGTTGATTTGTGTTATACACATCCAAAAAAGCCACAATAAACAGTAATGAGAAAAAATAGACATTATAAACAAGAAAATAACATTTGCCCATAATTCCTAAGGGGATGGTATCTGAACTCAAAATAGTAAGTTTTACAGACTTGAAAATTCCGGTAACTTGAATTAAAAATACTTAGTTGGCAGAACTTGAAAAACATTGTAGTTCTTAAAAAGATAAGTCAATGCCTTCAACTCAAAAATTCAAGGCAGCCGGTTGCCTTGAAAATTTGAGTTAAACTAACTAACATTTTTTTTAGTTAGGACCATAACTTACAATTTTAAGTTAACTTGATTAGTTTAGTTCTTCACTGTCAACTTGAAAAGTTAGTGAAATCAGTTGACTTTTATATTTCAAGTTGAACCAACTTAAAAACCCAGTGAAAAACAAATAACTTGGACAACTTGGACTTCTTTTTTTATGTTGTGTTAACTCATGAAACTGAGTAGACATACATTTGCTTATTTCATAAGTTGAAATAACTTCAGGGAAGACTGCACTGATACATATAATTAAATATTTAAGTTGAGTCAACTTAATTTTGCAAGTTTGCAAGATGCAATTACAAAAAAAGTTGGATCAATTGTTTTTTTCTAGTTTACCATGTCTTCCTGATTTTTTTAGTTATATTTACTTACAAACCTTAGTTTGCAGGACAAAAGGCAAGTTCTAATTTTTACAGTGTATGCACAGCAAGTATATTTATTGGACTCCCTTCCCCTCTCATTCTCATTCTCACTCTCCCTCTCCCTCTTCTCTCTCCCTGCAATCAGTGCAATGTCTTCCATTTTTGTTGTAAAAAAGGTGCTCGTTGTTCAATGGTTTTACTGTATTGTTTTTATCTTTGTAAAGCACATTGGGTTGCCCTGCTGGACAAAATGTGCTATATAAATAAACTTGCCTTGCCTTACCTTACCTGTGGTCTTTTCATAGTGCTAGTCCTGATGGAAGTGGTATAAATTAAGCATTGAGGTGTTTGGCTAGGTGGCACACATATTGGTCAATTAGCTCATATGTGTTATCATGGATGGCATTGTTTTGAAACTGCAAACATGTGACTTTATGTCAGATTATTGTGTCTTATGCAGAAAACCGTGTTCAGTGCATGCAAAAAGTGCCATTTTGCATTAAAAAGTGCCATTTTGCATTGCAAAATGTGTGTAAAGCTGAAAATGTGTTTAGACATTTGGAGACTTAAGAGGATGTGTTGCTCTTTGTGTGTCAGTTTGAATAATTGTGCTATGAATGTCATTTTAGTGTGTTAGCAATTGGAAAAAACTGTAATCACAGCTAACATCGGGATGAGGAGGCAGAGGTCTACAGAGCCAAGCGGTCTGGTTTAGTTTATGATGGTTGTTAGTAAACAAACTGATCAGATTTCAGATACCCAGCTGTTACTAACAGAGTGAGGGTGAGATTGTGCAGTCTAAATGACTGTGGTTAGTACAGTAATGTTGTTAATGGGACGTTTTATTTAGCCTAGCATATACTGTAGGCTACTATTTGGCGTGTACGGCTTTTTTTCCCTTATCAAAAGTGAGGGGGGGCGATTGTCGTCTCTTCAAAACTGGGGGTTTCGTATCCCCTGTATCCCCGTGCCACCGGCGTGCCTGCATACACACAGTACACGTTACGGTACAAACACAAGCAATATCCTTATCTACACACACACAAAGGCACACAGCGCTATTGTAAAAACACTCACATACTGCACACCCTGATCCACAAACACCCCCACACACAGGTCACAATGAATGATGTATGTGTACAATGCTCTGGGCAGTCTCAGAGCCCCCCTGACCTCAGCAACGGAAGTTACGCATGCAAGCCCAGAGGCCAGTAGTGGAACAGCAAGAACCTGTTTATTCAGCAATAACACTCCATAGACCTCTGCAGAATTACACGATGGTGCTTTGCCTTGTAGCATTGTTTACCTGGTTCACTCGCATCTTACCTGCAAACACTTGTACGACTTGAGCTCGCTCAGGTTCTCCTCCAGGAAGAGCAGGTAGAGGCTGAGGTCGTCGTAGAAGGACGTGGCGAGGTCCAGCGAGCCGAAGGCGGGCAGCATCTCGTAGGGCCGCAGGAAGAGCGCCCCCTGTCTGGCGGGAGCCACGGCGGCGTACGCCACCACGGGCACCAGCAGCACGTACACCACCAGGTTGATGTAGCTGAGCAGGCGGAAGACGCCCACGGCCACCAGCTTGCACTGCACGGCGGCGGGCAGCGGCGTCGGCGTCGTCTCGGTCTCGCCGGCGTCCCGGTGGTGGCGCAGCACGCCCGTGCGGATGTCGCAGGCGAACTCGTCGCTGCGCTCGGCCGACGCCAGGCGGATGTAGTAGCCCAGGTAGAAGCAGGCCAGCAGCAGCGTGACCAGGGTCAGCGCCCGGCACAGCACGTACTTCAGCACCAGCGTCCGGCAGAAGCGCTTGGTCTTCAGGTACTGCTCCACCAGAGGGTACTTGAAGCATCCCTCTGCCAGGTCCAGAGCCCTGCATGACCAGGACATGGACCAGGATAGATAGATAGATAGATAGATAGATAGATAGATAGATAGATAGATAGATACTTTATTGATCCCCAAGGGGAAATTCAAGGTCCCAGCAGCTTAAAGGAGTCCTAGAATTCAAAACCACATTCATCTTGTTCCTGTTGAATTTAGGCTGCGAGCAGTGTCCAAAGGACAACACCAAAGACTTTACCGCGTCCCCCGCCTGCTTTCGTATGCAAATTGGGAAATAGAAACAGCCGTGTTGAAATGCTCCAATCTGAACAGAGCTCAGATAACACGTAATAGGCGCCCATCCCCCTTTAGATACACCCCTCTCATTTGCATATCGATTAATAATTCTTGTTAAACTGCTCTTACGATGCTAGTATCTAGATATGTGGTCTATGGCAGAGACGTTGTAATGCTAGCGTTATTACAGCTAACTTTGGAGAGTTACTATACTAAGAAATGTACTGATAAAACTTACCAATCTAACACATTCATTCTGTTGGGGAATCTGCTGCACTTCATCTTCGTCAGAACCTTTTTCTGACTCGGTTTATACATGTACGGCTGTATTCCTTATTTAAATCCATTGTTGATAGCTTTATCAAAGGCTTTGGCTTTATTTACCAGCAGTAAACGTAGTTTCACTTTGCTCTAGCTTCAGACCGGTGGATTGAGCCAATCAACTTTCAGGACATATCGGCCAATAGACCAATCAGCGCGCATCTCATTTGAATATTCATGAACTTGCTGAGTGGGCGGGAAAAACAAACTGTTTCATTGCAAGGCTTATTTATGACCTTGTATTAGGCGATCTAGCAGTGCTCCTGGGGCGTTTTCAGCCCCACAAATTTACATATGACATTATTTAGGCTCAAAGATCAATTTGTAATGGTCAAAAAATGCGTTCTATGACTCCTTTAAGACACCACACACAACATACAGTACAATGTAAACAATGTAAACAGGAGAAATAAAAAGCAAATCAACAAATCAACATGACTATATATGATATAGGATATGACCATGGTGGAGATGGGGAGGAGGAGAAGAACAGAAGAATAGAATAGAAGAATAGAAGAGAAGAGAAATGTTAATTGCCACACCACAGGAGCCCTGCATGACCAGGACATGGACCAGGATATGACCATGGTGGAGATGGGGAGGAGGAGAAGAACAGAAGAATAGAATAGAACAATAGAAGAGAAGAGAAACGTTAATTGTCACACCACAATGCTGGTGGTATTTTTTTGCAGCTCAGAGTTAAATAGAGTTGCAAATCTTCAGGAGTTCAGGTGTCTGATTGCTGAAGGCTAGAAGCCGGTATTGAAGTGCGTCGTTCGCAGTAAGATTGAACATAAAAAAAACAATTCGTACATTTGTTTATGACTAACATCCTTTTTGTCCAATCTCTAACCAAACTTTCAAAACGCAATCAGTGTAACATCAATCACTCAATCACGCAACTCAATCAGTCCATCATCTGTCTGCAGTGGCCATACCATGACTGACTGACTGACTGAGTAAAGAAAGCAAAGCGCAAAGTAAGGGTTTTAAAAACAGGATTGTCACTATCAGTCCGGTGGAGCTGCCTGCTACACCACCAGTGCTCGTCCTTACCCGTAAGCATCCTCCTCTGACGACTCCTTGGCTTCTAGGCTGGAGGCCAAGTTCTTGGCCAATCGGATGGCTCGGTTGTAGGCGCGATCCAGCTCCTCCATGATGAAGCTGAGGTCTGAGGAGAGGTGTGGCGCTGCCGTGAAGCGCCAGAAGACGGCGGGCACGTACATGAGGATCGCCACCAGCAACAAGATGTACGGGAAGAACTGGAGGGCACAGCGGCACAAAGGACCATGAGTTGAGCTATTCCTCACGAGGCTAAATAACATATTTCATGATTGATGCATGCTGTTAGAATCTACAATAATACTTCATAACAATCTGGATTCAGTTATGCAACTGATAATGGTCATGACATGTTATGTAAGCTTAATAATATGTGACATAAAGGTCTTCTTGACATGACATACTGTATAGAGACATTAGGAGAGCTCTTAATTGGATCTGTGATAATGGTGATAGAATTGTCAAGCATCAATCTTCATGTTGTGTAAGGCTATGACATTTTCATTACATGTTTATGACATGGCCAATCGGTCTTATAACGCTGCGTTCAAGTGTTAACGGAGGGGGGGGGGGGGGGAATAGCATGGGTGAACTGGATGGATGTATTGACCGACTATACTACCTTGTGCAACCACAGGGGCGCGCTGTTAGGCCCATCTTCTGGTTGATGATCCTGCACAGCCGCCCAGCAGTAGGAGTCTACATAATATGCCTGGCGCCACGAAAAGTTGGTTGGTGCAAAACAGCTTATCTGCGTTCCTGTTAAGAGCGATACATAAAAAGTGACCACCATAGTTTCCTTCCCGTTTCTCTTTCTTTTTTTACAGTGTATTATCAAGACAATAGCCCGTTGTCTATGTGAGTGAATACAATGCATTCAGTGAGAGACAAGTGAGCGTTATGTGCAAGCCTGTAAGCGCAATTAAGGTAGAATGTTGTTGACCTAGTTGTTGACCTATTACATCCTGAAAAATAACCCAATAGCCTAATAACAAATAACTAGTTGCCTAACTTAATAGGGAAAGGATGAACGGCAGGTCTTCCATGGGCACCACACCACAACTAGCTTGAACTACTGTTGCCGTAATGCATTATGGGAACCAAGTGGCGCATGCAGGCTACAGATAAACACAAGGACCAAATAACGTATGGCGACGCGATAAGAAGAGTGTGACAGAAACAGTGGCACGGTGTCTACATTTAATGTGCTCAACTTAAGAAAATGCGACATAAAATGTGTAACTTAGTGGGCTATTCTGCGCCAATAGGGACATAAACTGAATCAGGTTCTTTAAGCCGGCGACAAACAAAGCCACGCTGATTCATCCTCCGGCTTCATTATTTCAGGACTGTTACACCATCATTCTAGGCGATGTGACTCAAGTGCTCGCCCACTTAAACCATCCCATGAAAACAATGAATTGAAACAGATGCGCTCCCTAACGACAAAGAGCGTCTAGCCGTTGTCAGTCAGACAGACACGTATCTGCCCATTGTGTTGAGTAGGCTATTTCTAAGACAGACATGCTTTTTAGAAACATATTTTTGTGTTTCGTATAACAAAGGACCACAGACAACGCAATAGAAAACGAGACAATTAGGCAGCCAATTCTCGACGAAGTTGCGCGTTTATTGCATGTTAGACTAGCCTATGTTCTGCCTATTATTTAAAAATAGAAAGCAAAAGCAGTATGCATGCTGGTGGTGCCAGTTTTAGTCCACTTTTGACAGTTATAGGCTAGTTCTTTGCATATTACGCATATGCTAGACTTCTTTCAAGCTTTCCCACCACCATAGGCTAGGCTATAATTTTCTCATTCACTATTTTCGTGGTAGGCTACAGCCTACGGATCCCAAACAGTCACACAGGCATTCACTGGCATGTCATATTACTTACCGACCGACACCTCTTGAGCAAAAGCGAGGGATATGAGCAGTAAAGGAAGACCGACCGCAATAAACGTGACAAGTTTATCTACCGCCAGTTCGAGCCGCACCCCTTTGTACTTAGATTCATTAGGTTCCTTTAATAAAAAGTCAGAAAATACATATTCCGTTGCGACGTGAGCTATTGCCATGATCCCAGAAAACAGCAACCGGTGTGTGGTAGTCCTTATAGGTCAGTTCCGGTAAGGCAGGGTCTAGTGTAGCCTAAGCTGCTCAGATAAGTGATAGTAGGCTACCCTGAGCGCACTCCAATCCAGCCTATATAGACTAAGAACTCGACTCTTTCCCGGATAGTTTTGTTGCAATAGTCTGTAAATCGGCTATAAGGCTTTACCTATATTCTGTTCGCTGTTGAGTCAGGTGAACATGTTAATATAAACACCTGCTCCTTCTATCTATTGGAATGCATCAGTATGATGTAGGAACACGGGAAATGGTTATCTTGCCCAAAGCAAACTACTTTAAAACAAATAGTCTACACGAATCACTTCATTTTATGACAATCTTTAGGCCAAGGAAAGTATGAAAACATGGTAGGAAAAATAGGCCTATATATAGGCTTTTTTAGGCTAGGTTTTAGTTTATGCAATATTCAGCTACTGTGCAGTCACCACTTTTGAAAATGGCTAAATTGGCTAAATTTGGCTAAATGATATCACTCCAGAGTGTGGAGAGATAGTTGAACTAGGCCTACTACAACATCTGTGTATTGTATTTTTAAAATTTCAGATGTAGGCTCTATCCATGTATCTGTTCAAAGAACAACAGAGAAGAGAACAAGGAACCAAAGTGATTATCAGGGTTTGCATAAGCTACTCTTTTATTCTCTAACAGATGCTTAGCATTTTCACATGGTGGCATTAAGAAGTGTTTTGATAGGCAAACATTTTACCAAGGAGCCTATGGGATCTTATGATGAGATCTTTATTATTGGGTTGCTCACTTGTTAAAAATGTCCGCACGCACGCACATGCACATGCACACACAGGCACGCACGCAGAGACTGACACACACGCACACGCACACGCACACGCACACACACACACACACACACACGCTATTACCCCAGCCCACACTCACAAGTGAATACACACATGCATAAACACATAAACTACACACATGCATGCAGGCAAGAAGACACGCACATACACACACATGCACACACAAACACACAAACAAAAACACGAACACACACAGCATTACCCACACACACACACACACACTCACAAGTGAACATACACAGAGAAGCACATAGATACACAAAAGTAAACCACACATGCAATCACACATTCACTTACACAAACGTTGGAAGAGTAGGAGATGGAGAGATTTATTTTATGCGGAGAGAATGTGCAGGACTGAGTGGCGGTCATATTTTGTGCCGCTTTTCGGTACATCTAGTTCTATTAACAATGTGGTACAGTAGATAAAGACTTAACTGTGCTAGATTGTTGTATCAGGCAGTGCTGCTTGATATGTATGTATATATAAACATAATGCATATTGTATTTATTTGCATTAGCAATTAGTATGAAATGTTTCACTCAAAGCTATTACACTGATTTAGCCCACTGCAAACATTCTGTGAACCAAACTGGAATTATGTATTTATACTTGGTTTAAGAAGACCCCGAAAAGGGTATTTCCTTCTGGTTCCAAAGGCACACCATCACAGAATGTTGGAGGCACAAACACCTGTGGGTCCTTCACTTCTTTAACAACCTCAAGAAAACTGGAGAGAGACAATCAAAGCGATAAACAAATAATAATAATAAAAAAAACACTGCTAAATAATATATTGTACTGTATGAAATGTGATCTCCATTAAATATAAATATAAATTAAAAGGTAGATCTACTCACCTAAACATCAGCAGGTCCTTTGACTGAGTGAACAGCACAGAACTAAGTGTGAGGCAGCCAACAGGGCTTACAGTGACTGTAAAGGGACCTGTGGATCACACACAAAGAGACATGACCATCGCCAATAGTAACGCTTCACCTCACAGTATCAACGCAAATCTGCTCGCAAACAGACATCCCAACCTGCAGAAAGTCACCCCCACCCACCCCATTCTGTCTGTATAACATAGAAGCATTAGGCTACTATCCCTCTCAGTCTGTGTAAAAATAGCGTGTTTAGCAGTCAGAATTTCAAAGTTGTAATAGCATGCAATTCTTCACTGCAGCATATTCATGTGTTTCCAGCTGAACCTTGTCAGTTTATCTGCCTGTAAGCCGGAAGTGTATTATTACACTCTTGAAATTTGAGTTGAAAAGAAAAAACTGCCTTCTAATGCATGCAGTCGACCGCCCCTGATGGTCGTGGTGTAATTCAAACTCTAGCTTTGTGGACTGTGAGTACAAAACACACACTCTTCTGTGATTCCCTCACTGACTCTCTCATTCCTTCTCTATCCGAATCATTGTTTGCTTAGTCATGGATTCACTCACCAAGTTGCGGTACCATCATCACCCAGTTGTTCATGTTGAGGCCCTGTCCACTGTCCACCTTGCTGCCCAGGTACATGTTTCCAAAGTCTGTCATGTTTGGTTGGATCTCCATAGGTTGAAGCGTTGATTGTAAAGGCCTTTTCTTGCAAGTGCTGGATTTCTTGTCGATCTCATAGAAAATGCCCTAAACACACAGAGAGAGAGAGAGAGAGAGAGAGAGAGAGAGAGAGAGAGAGAGAGAGAGAGAGAGACCCAAATAGAGACAGACAGAGAGAATGGCGTGACCTGAGGATCGCTGAGGAGAGACATGGCATTCACCAGGAGAACAAAGCCTGTCAAACTATTTTTTGGACGATCTTACTTTTAAAGGGGCTCTAAGCGATGTCACACGTTTTTTAGGCTCAAACATTTTTTTGTCACTTACAGCAAACATCTCCTCACCATCCACTAGCTGTCTGTGGCCTGAATACACAGTAAAACAACACAGTGTCTCTGTACATTGCAGGCTTCAAGAACGGCAATAAAAACAGCCTGGGCCATAAAAACATTAACAAACTGTTCCGGGAAATCAATGACGAGATACACGTTTAGGAGAGTTGCAATTGAACGGAAGGGATGGAGAGGGAGTAGGGAAGTGTGAAGAAGAAGAGTGACTTTACCCAGGAGTGACATTACCCAGTATCGCTTAGAGCGATACTATTGTCATTTTAGACAGTCTAATGCCACTGATATAATGTCAACGTTCTGCATTTTAACACAGATGGCCAGTTTTTGAGATGTATGACTTTGCACTACCTCTCAAAAGTTTGTAGCATAAAATGCTGTTTTTCAATGGTATTCCCGTGTGCTTTGAGATCAAAATGTGGGAGAAACATGGACAGCAAAATAAATATCCAGCTGTTGTTGTATCATGACAGCATTTAACTGTGTTGACAGCTCCTACTAAATAGTTTCCAATTTTTGCAGGAGAATGAAAGTATATGAAGGGTTCAGATGCAAAAGCCTCTAAATCCGTCTGACCACTTTTCTTTTAAATGAGCATTTTGTATCAGGCTCCTATAGGGTTTCGCCTATACAATTCAATATTTCAGACCAGGAAGAGAATGGTATTTAGTGAGTTTTGAAGCTAAATTATTGAAGTAACTTACACTAAATGTGAAGAGCATTCACTCACCATCATTATCTCATTTTTGACAAATGTACATGAATCATGATCAAGTAAATCCAGCAATTCTTTTTTTTCCCAGTGTACAGTGTACCTGTACATCATTACCTCTTCAAACAGAAACAGGACATCTAGATATTTGGCCCTCTTCAGTGCCTCGGTGTCTGCGAATCGGAGTCGTTTCCCTGGAGAGTCATAGCTGAATTGGCCTCCTCCTGCTTGCATCCCTTTAGCAGCAGTCTGTGTGTGTGTGTGTGTGTGTGTGTGTGTGTGTGTGTGTGTGTGTGTGTGTGTGTGTGTGTGTGTGTGTGAGTGAGAGAGAGAGAAACAGAGGGGGAGAGGTCAGAGTCAGAAAAGGAGGACTGAGAAACAAGAGATCCATATTTGTGCCAACTGTTTTCTCTTTATAATTTGCCCTTCTAATAAATACTTACCACCCAAAGTTGCCCACTTGTTAGTGGTGGCGGCTCTGACAAAAGAAGTAAAAGAAGTTTGTAACATCAAACCGACTTCATTGGCCTCATTTGCACCACATTGATTGAATATGGATAATATTATTTTGACAATTAAAGGATGTGATGGCCTGTTGCTATTTTGACATTTCTGTTTGCTATTAAAAACAAACTATATCACACATAGCAGAGTGGCATTTTAAATAGCAAGATGCATCATATGGTTCATGTTATACTTATCTTAAGGATAACAAATCATAAAATACTCACTAATTTGATTAGTGAGTCTTTCTACAAAGATCAAGTAAGTAGCCTATAGGCCAGCAGCACTAGACCATCTCCAAACTGTATGATAAGCAGGGCAGGCGGATACCAAACCTGAACTTGCAGAACAGCATGACTCCACCATTCCCTTGTCATGACTCCACCATTCCCTTGTCCTTAATGCCTTTATGATTTCCTGATGACTGTCTTATACCAATATGAAACGCAAACAATGACTCTCTCTCTCTCTCACTCGATCACTCTTTCGTGTGCATGCACACTCTAATATCCTAGGTTCCTAAGCTCCTTTGTTTACGCCTAAGTATTATAGTAGCCACACACACACACACACACACACACACACACAGATATAGTAGCCTATGCTATGTTGAAGTTAGTTCTGCTGCATGAAGGAGAGTGAGAGGACACCCATGTCCTGCTTAGCTTGATAAATATGTCTCAATGCACGATCTGAATAATTGTTATCTTTGTCAGTCAACTTTGCAAGACACATTCGCAAAACATTCGGGGCTGAAGGCCCCGCAAGATTGGCTGGTGGTGACGCCCCTTTATATTTAACCATGAAAATCAACAAAATCAGACAAGTTGGCGACACAATATACTTACTGCATGGCTCTTTACTTTCAACAAACCCCACAGCAATGATGCAGCAAGCTGCCAAATGAAGGAGTCCAACCTTAGCCATGGTTTCCCTCTTAACTGAGCTGCAGTTGTGAAGGGAGCGGTCCAAACTATCCCTACTTATATCTCCCCAAATACCCGCCCACCTAGTCAGCATGATGTTGCATAACTGTGTTAAAGGGGACAGTGAAATAGGAAAATAAAGAAAGGAAGGGAGGAAGGGAGAATGAGCCACAAATGAACCATGATTCTATTTATTGACCATTTTTGAAAATTACTACAAATTATTTTGAGACTGTTCACTGTTCATACTGTACATTGTACACAGCCTTGCTTAAAATGCATTAGGAGGGAGTTATACCACACGGCATAAAGTTCAAAGTTCAAAGCAGAGGGCATAACTGTTTTGTGTGGCATTAGGGGTATTTGGACATGTAGGGACTTTTTACAGTTCCTACAACTTGCCAGTCTGGCTATCAGCATACTAAACTCTGGGGAGCTTTATTTCTACTGCACAAGAGGCGTGATCAATGGCATAATTCAAATGACTGTACGCATTTCGATAGTCCTTCAACCAATCAGACAAACAAACCAGGTGCACATTTTGGATAAGCTAGTTTGTGATTGGACCCAGAAAATGTGGACAGGAGGAAAAAGAGATATACAGTATGTGCAGGTCTCTAGCCTGAGCCGCTGGGCAAAATCCAAATTGTCGACAGATCGTGCTTCAGATATTATAGTATATTCACTGTATGCAATAGTTCATTCAGTGTGTCATTCAGAAGTTGTGTAATTGTTATACTGTGTGATTTTCACCTTACTTTCCCCGTATTTACTAAAGCTGACACTGCGAGTGATGCACAAGACTGTTCAAGACGTCCATTTAGAATACTGTTGTACCTGTACTGTCCTTTACTTGCACACATTACAGTAGAATATCTTGACTGTTGAATTGCATTCAGCCTCAGGGGCATTGAGCTGGCATAGAGGCAAGCGCTCCTGTGAGCTCCAAAAGGCACCTGAGAAAAGGGAACCTGTCTTATTCAATTTCACATTAATCACCATGAACATATCAACACAAATTCCCTTACACATGTCCACTCTGACGAAAAAAAAAAATCCTTTTTATTGTCAAGTTTCACAGTTTTCATTGGAATGAAAGGAGTAGTATGTAGATTTTCAAACTTACAGAAAGCAGTTGTATATTAATTTCTTTTACAGATATTAATCAGCACATCAATGCAATTCTTATAAGCATTAGAAATTAATATGAAACTTTTGACATAAAGGTGGTATTTAGCAAATGGTTATATCAGACAGCAAACATACTATCAACCAAAAAGAGACTCTATCTACAGTACATGCTTCACAGAGCCTAGAAGGGCTTCATGAAATGTGTGCTTGGTTTAAGAAGACCCCGAAAAAGGTATTTCCTTCTGGTTCCAAAGGCACACCATCACAGAATGTTGGAGGCACAAACACCTGTGGGTCCTTCACGTCTTTAACAACCTCAAGCAAACTGGAGAGAGACAACCAGAGTGATAAACAAATAAAACACACTGCTAACATTGTACTGTATGAAATGTGATCTCCATTAAATATAAATGAAAAGGTAGATCTACTCACCTTAATATAAGCAGGTCCTTTGACTGAGTGAACAACACCGAACTAAGTGTGAGGCAGCCGACAGTGCTGGTGGTAACTACCAACACACCTGTGGATTACACACAAAGAGACATGACCATCAACAATAATACAGACCGTATCAAGGCAAATATGCATGCCAACAGACATCCCAACCTGCAGAAAGTAATTTCAGGAAGGAAGCCCTCCCATTTCCAGGAGATGGCCCATAACCTCATCACCCAACCCCACATTCCCCTACGCCTCTCCTTCATGAGCTGTCCCTCGCTTGCTCCTGAATCTGCGATGTTGAATCTAATTTGTGGGAGTCCTGGATACATGAGGGAGTCTCCCAAAACTTAGACTTTGAATGTCTGTGTTAATAGGCGAGAAAGCCCAAATATGCGACATGCCTGTATA
The DNA here is from genome assembly GCF_963854185.1 of Sardina pilchardus. Lineage (NCBI taxonomy): Eukaryota > Metazoa > Chordata > Actinopteri > Clupeiformes > Clupeidae > Sardina > Sardina pilchardus. The sequence continues at coordinate 4,072,588 of NC_084998.1, forward strand.
ACACACATTTTATTACTGTGGAAACATTACACTTTGTGGACTGTGAGTACAACACACACTCTCATGTCGGATTCTTTCAGACTCTGCCATTCCTGCTCTATCCGAGTCATTGGTTTGTCATGGATTCACTCACCATTAAGCTGCCGTGACATCATGAACCAGTTGTTCATATTGATCCCCTGGCCACTGTCCACCCTGCTGCCCAGGTACATTTCTCCCACGCTGGTCATGTTTGGTTGGACCTCCATTGGGTGAAGTGGTAACTGTAAAGACCTTTTCTTGCAAGTGCTGGTTTTGCTGTCGATCTCATAGAAAATGCCCTAAACACAGAAGAATGAGATGATGGTTAGAGTTGTGGACAGACGTGCAGTCTTATCAACCCAGAGTATGGAACAAAGACTGCGTTTTAGAATTTAATGTTTTGATTTTGATTTGTGAAATATTTTCATTGACTTATAATTCACATTCATCATTCATATTTGTACCTCTTCAAATAGAAACAGGACATCTAGGTATTTGGCCTTCTTCATGAGGAGTGCCTCGTTGTCTGTGAATCGGAGTCGTTTCCCTACAGAATCATAGCTGAAGGGCCCACCTCCTGCCTCCAACCCCTTAGCAGCAGTCTGTGTGTGTGTGTGTGTGTGTGTGTGTGTGTGTGTGTGTGTGTGTGTGTGTGTGTGTGTGTGTGTGTGTGAGTGAGAGAGAGAGAGAAAGAGAGGGGGAGAGGTCAGAGATGTTGTGCCAACTAACTGAACAACATTGCATTTTTTCTCTTTATAATTTGCCCTTCTGATAAATACTTACCACCCAAAGTTGCCCACTTGTTAGTGGTGGCGGCTCTGACAAAAGCAGCAAAAGAAGTATGTAACATTAGACAGTGAAAACAATGAACAAGCAAAGGCTAAATGTTAAACATTCATTTGGTAAGATTATTGGGAGTTTTGTTGTTGTTGTTGTTGTTGTTGTTGGAATGGGAAACTGATTGCTCCATTGGTCCTTGCCAAAGGAATGTCCCTGAGAATCAAATAATTACACTCACCAAAGAGGTGTAAATCTGAATGACTGATTATAACTGTTTTTCTATTTATTTTCTATATTTCTGATCTGTTGCTGGTTGGATCATAAACAGCCACAGCAACGCACTTTGAGCTGCATTCTGTGTATGAAAGGTACTATACAAATAAGGCTCATTGTTGTTATTGTTGTTGTTGTTGTTGTTGTTATAAAAAATTGTCATGAGCCAGGTGTTCCCAGGTTCACCCAAATGGACACAACCATAGTCAGGAGGTAGTTGTGTTAGATAAGGTTTCCCAAGAGGCCGAGCACAGAGAGCCTCAACTACAGAGAGCGAGGCCTTTGCCCCCACATCTGGTCTCCTAGGGAGACAGGGCACATTCACCCCCAGTTTGGGCTACGGCACCCTGACCTGTATACTCGTAAATCTGCATCTTGCTGTTTACTTTGCACATATGCTCAGCAATCTTTCTTCTCATTTCATCCTATGATTGCTGAGTGATATTCAAATGAGTTGACGATCATATTCAAACTTGAGAGACTGCTGCAAATCTGAATATGACCGGCGTCAACTCTTTCAAATGTCACTCAGCAACTGTAAGATGACATCAGAAAATGTGAATTATTGAGACTAACCCACTTGTATATGGTTGCACATTGTTTAGGTACAAGTGAGATACATCTGAATTCTACAGAGAGGAGGAATCTACAATATCCACTAAGCCCAACATAATAAACATGCATTTTGATCTATCGCTAAACTTTTATCAGTGTACATAATCAACTTTTTAAAAAAAAAACAGTACAGGCTACTGTATGGTGAGATATACTTACGGCATGGCTGTTTACTTTCAGCAAAAACCACAACAATGATGCAGCAAGATACCACACAGAGAAATCCCACCTTAGACATGTTGCCCTCGTAACTGAGCTCCAGTTTAGAAGGGAGCGGGTCACGCTCTCCACCTCTTATACTCATAACCCCACCACCTCCACCACCTCCACCACCTCCACCACCAGCTCCTTTGTGAACCACAGTGGGATGATGTTGCATAACAGTCCTACGGGGAGAGGAGAGTGGTGTCACGGCAAGCGAAACAAAGGGGCTTTCAGACAGTGTATTGTCAATCCAAGCACTAGCAAGACAAAAAAAACACCACCACCCTGCTCATTCCATTGCAATCATCAGCCATCAGCCCTCAGCCCTGCGTGGTGAACTCCACGTCGGCATTGATCCACACCTCTTGACCTGTACTGCCCTTTACCTGCAAACATAGTTGGGTTGTCCTACTGGGCGAGACTAATTATTTTGACACACTGTAAAAAATGGCTGTGAAATTCACAGTTATTTACAGGAAATTTCACAGTAGCACTACTGTATATGCTTTTTACAGTAGAATGTTGTAAAATTTACAGTAACGCCACTACAATTACAGTAGTCCAAGTGTTACTGTAGACATTACAGTAGTCAAAGCACTACTGTAAAACAAACACAGTATAGCCACTATAGTAGTGTAAATAGTAAAGTAAACTACTGTATTTTTTTCTTTTCAACAATTGGCCAGTAAGTTACTGTAAATACTACTGAAATCACAGTATTTAATTGGTTTTCATTTTACAGTGAATGCATAAAATACTGTAAATGGAAATGCGGTACCTTTACTGTAAAAAGTATTCACAGTAACTTGCTGGCAACAATTGGGCAGTAAGTTACTGTAAAACTACTGAAATCACAGTATTTAATTGGTTTTCATTTCACAGTGAATACATACAATACTGTAAATGGAAATGCGGTACCTCTACTGTAAACTACAATTACAGTAGTAAGTGTTACCGTAGAAATTACAGTAGTCAAAACATTACTGTAAATAAATCACAATATAGCCACTAGCCTAGGCTACTGTAAATAGTTAAGTAAACTAGCCTACTGTGTTTTCCCTTTTTAAATCTTATCTTTCTTTTAACTCATAATGACATACCAGAGACGGTTGAGAAAGTCAATTTGATGTCAAGAATTAAGGCTTTGATCACACTATTAACACATTTCAGCCTAATAATAATTTTCCACGATTGTTTTTAACGGCTGCTTATCGCCTCTTGATAAGCGCATGCACACACGCAGTAATTCCCATCCCCCACCCCTGACTTTTCAACTCCAGCCAGAGTGACTTCACTTCAACCATCAACCGTCACTTTTCAATCATGACTCTGACTGCAATCTTCAACTCTGTACAAACATCATATTCAAGGTAAGAATTACAGTACTTTTGTATGCCAATTGAAAACGGGAATTTATTAGAAATGTATTGTTTTCACAATGAAATGTTAACCAAAGCCATTATTGTCAAGTTAGAATCAGCATAGCACATATCGATAGCTAGAACTAGCGAGCTAACGTCGCTAGCGTTAGCGATGTTAGCTGTTAATGTTAACTTTTCCAGTAACTAACTTAACCATCATGTGGGATCTTTCGAATGATAGTCAATATCATATCTAGCAATAATTCAGTCTGATATGTCGTTATGAATGTAGAGTTTTAGTTTGAATGAAATATCAGACGCAAGTAGCTTAGCTTAAAGTGGCTGTTACCATGCAGGCTGAAGGCTGAAGTTAGCTGCTAGCTAGCAGACAGACACAGGTGAAAGTTGTTAACGTTAGCAGCTAGTTAGTAACATTACTTTGCGAACTCCATGGGGCATGGGTAGTTAACATTAAACTTAATACATGTAGTGTTGATGCATAATATGTAGTGTTGCTATAACTGGAAAGAGGACCAGTAAAACAAATTAATGAGGTAGGCTGATGTGTAAGTTATCTCACCCCTAATTTAGGAACTGTAGTTTTGCATAGTCATGCTCATAGATCCGTCATATAGTGGATGTGAAAGGGGAGCATTTGGGGAATTTCAATTACCAGAAATATCATGCCGATAAGTAAAGGGATCTTTAGTTTGTGAAGGGTAGTGTTTGGCTAAATGGTATTCATTTTATAGCCTTTATTTGCCCAATGTTTTGTGACTTACATTGAGGCATGTGTTTATTTAAGATGCATGTGAGTGTAGTAGTGCTTCAGTGATGGTCTTTTCATGTTCTGTGTGTTTTGCAATGTATTAATTAATGTAAGCCTCTTTCTGTTCCCTCTGTTAGCAGGTGGTGTGAGGACTGCTGCCCTGAGAACGCTGTGTCAGAGACACTTAGGCTGTGTGCATTTTGGAATGTTCCAAATGTGTGTCACTTCCATAAGGAAGAAGTTCCAAGCCTGCAAGTGAGTTCACTCACCAAATAGAGACACACGCATATAGCATTTAATATGTGTGCATGTACTGTATTTGTGTCTGTAACTGTTAAGTTTATCCCCTCCTTTCATGTGTCTGTTATGACTTTGTGGGCTCAACTGTCAACAACTGTCCAGGGCGAAGTCGGTCTACCCTGATGGCACTACCCTGATGATGTCTGTTAGCCATGGCTGCTGCCCTCAACATGGTGTAAGTGTTTGTGTTTTATTTATGTTCATAAATAAACTGATATCAAGAAGTAACATAGATGGTGACAAGGGTGGCAAGGGTGCCTCATGGCAAGGTAATTATCATTTCTATTTCTACATCTGATTGCCTTGCTTATTTTTTAAAGCTATGATTTGTTTTGTATGGCAATTGCTGTTTATTAACAAATTATGGCAATTGCTGTTTATTCTTTTTAGGAGCCATCCAGAAGTCCCAGCCTGGAGCCAGAGGCTGCTATTGCAAGTCAGATGGGAGATGGCCTACAGTATGTTAGGCATCAGAAAAGTGGTGTTCGCATGAAGGCAGAGTTGCCGCAGGCAATTATGAGATTAGGTATGATATCACATAGACATACTTCTGTTCAGAAGTGTAGGGTCACTTCGAAATGTCCCCTTAAAAAAAAAAAAAAAATCAACATACTGAACTCCCAATCTTTGCTATGGTGGTGTATTGTACACATCTGCATTACTTCTATCTATTGCACCTGACTAGTGTGGGTTTGCTTTTATTTGTCACACAACCGGAGTTTGCATTAATTACTGTATATTCATGAACGGGGTCAATTGTAATGTATGCTTTCTTTCTCTTTTTCAGACACTTGACATTTACTGCGAAAGGTACCATCAGAGCACCTCTCCCTACCCTGCAGGATACCTATACCAGAAGAGTACAACAACGGCCCAAAAGTATTTCAAAAGACATTTCACACTCTGACCACGGACTGTTTAAACCACTGAGGTCAAGCAGACGTCTCTGTTCCCACGTGGCAGACTGAGGGAACACCCACAAAACAGACTGGGGATGAGTTTCTTTGCTCCGCATCCTGTACACATACAACTCCTTATACTACATTACATAGACTTGCCAGTTGCCATACTGCACTTACACACACTGCGCTTTTAACCCCCTTATCTGTGTCAAATCAGATAAGGTTGTGGTTGTGTTCAAACCATGTCTACTGTTGTCTGTCAACATCCACTTCAGTCATACATTTGAAATGTCTTAAATAAATAACAAAAGTTAAAATTGTTTTATTGTCTGCAGTTAACTGAAATATTTTGGAATATGAGTTATTCTATTAATGATTGCTAATGTAAGTTCAATTGAATTCACAGTATTTAACTGACCTAGCTTCTACAGGGAAACAACCAATACTGTAAATACAACTAAAAAAATTTTTAAAAACAATTGTTTTTCACTTTACAGCGAATACATAAAATACTGTAAATGAAAATGCGGTACCTTTACTGTAAAAAGTATTCACAGTAACTTACTGGCAACAATTGGCCAGTAAGTTACCGTGAATGGAAATACAGCACCTTTACTGTAAAAGGTTTTCACAGCAACTTACTGGCAACAATTGGCCAGTAAGTTACTGTAAATGGAAATACAGTGCCTTAACTGTAAAAGGTTTTCACAGTAACTTACTGGCAACAATTGGCCAGTAAGTTACTGTAAATGGAAATACAGTACCTTTACTGTAAAAGGTTTTCACAGTAACTTACTGGCAACAATTGGCCAGTAAGTTACTGTAAATACGACTGAAATCACAGTATTTAATTGTTTTTCATTTTACAGTGAATATATAAATACTGTAAATGGAAATACAGTACCTTTACTGTAAAAGGTATTCACAGTAACTTACTGGCCAATTGTTGCCAGTAAGTTACTGTAAATTTTACAGTAAATTTTTTACAGTGCACCGTTGACACAGGGGGTCACATGGTCATATTATCGAAAGTGTCTGAAGAAAATGTAGCATGCTTCCAAATTACTCTCCTTTTCCTGCAACCTCCTGTTGCTTTTCTAAACCGACACCACAACCATGAGCACCAATCAGATGTTGTCCTTCCCTCTCTTAAAGAGACCCTAAGCAACTTTTTCATAGTCATAAAATCGCTTAGAAAGCGTTGTTTTGGTTGACTGACCAGTTTTATCGAAAACAGTGATATTTCCTCCCGCCCCCAGTGTCCCTATCCGCTATTGCAACTTTGCAGTTTGTTCAGGAGGCGATCGCTCCTTGTTCACATCTGGAAGGCTGAGACGCCTAAGGAACAAGAAGAACCACGCTTGCAATTTATATATTTATATATAGCCTATATATGTATAAATATACACGCTAAAACTGTCGGGGAAGCTCTGCAGAGAAATATGCAAGCATAAAACGAGCGAAAACGAAAAACGAAACCGAAACCGGAGATGAAATCGCCAATCCTGCATAGTTTCTCTTTAAAACAACTCAACAATGACAACATTTGCCTGGATGCAAAGAACGAGCTGCAAGATGCTTGTGAACCATTGTAAGTTGACATAGTCATGTTTGGTGTTTGATGAGATTTGATGTGATCAGCTGTCTGATAATGGTACTGAGTTCCACTGTAACCTCTGCTGGGGCTTTCTCCGGTGGCCAGGTTTTGTTGTCGTGTATGATAGTCAATCATGAGCCAATAGAAAGTAGTCCCACGTTAACAATATACGCTGCTCATCGGTGTACTGTTGACAAATCTCTTGTTATGCTGTGGTATACTGTAATTTTTACCTACAGTACCTATATGCAGTGACATCTGGTCATCCTTTGACTTAGGTATGTTGAGATGACCTCTGTGTCATCTGATACGGCCTCTGTAGGAATGTTAGGTATCTGGTGGTGCTGACCCCAACAGGGAACACAAACATGGCTTAGGTTGGGGGGCTCTTGCAAACATTCATATCCCTTTTAAATACTAGCCTGGGTGTTCCCATGCTAGTGCGATTTGATTCATGCTGCTAAGGCAGCCTGGAAACTACCGCCCTAATCTTTGTCTCAGACAGTGGACCAATCACAGAACAGGGGGGAAAGCAAGATGATGATGAGCCATGCACAGGCACATTTGATAGACATCCGTGCCGCCCAATAAATGGATCTGGGCATTTTTCAAATACGAGAAAATTACAGTTTTTCTCGATTGTTAACACACATTTTCTGAAAGCATGCCTCATATTCTCAGAACTCTACACACAAATCCAAAACAACACACACAATGGGCAAAACTCCACAATTCTCCTGCAAAATGACACTTTACCTTCAAAACAATATAATTTCTCCTCAAAATGCTCTTTTGTTCTCAAGAGACACACACAAACCATCATATATCAAGACATTTATAAGGACCAGTTGAACACTGATGTGCTCAGTGTAAAACACTGCGATGAATTGAAAACACTTCTTCTCCATTCATTATAATGACTTGGGCCTTTTTTTGTTCAGTGTTACACTACAAAGAGTACTACGAACAGTAGATAAGCTGATACAGTAAGTTGATATGCTTACCCTATCAATATTTTGAATAATATAATATTTTGTTTTCTATTATTTTTCTTTGTATTTGACGTAATGTTATGTCGTTTTTTGTAGGACAATGCTCATGATTTCAGTTTCCTGTTCAGGAGACAGAAGCCCTTGTGTTGGTAATCTTTCGGCTGCCAAACAAATAGTAAAATACTGTAAACTGTGTAGGAATACAAAGTAGGATTACTTTCCCCAAATACTTGAAACATACTTTGTTTTTTTACTGTAAAGTCCTACAGAACAGCCCACAGGCAATACTGTACTACTGTGCTACTGTGTTCATTGAGCTGTATTGTACTGTCCGGTACTGTACTGTATTGATACGCAGCACTGCAATGTTCTAGTGGCTCGGATCTCATCAGAGATTACGGTCCTTGGCCTCCCCGTCCTCCTCCTCTTACACTCACTCCTCTGGCTCTGCCTCTGCCTGTACTACTATACTGTAGTACTAAAGCTCTGATTGCTAATTGTAAGACTGTGTGACAGGAGTTTGCCCATCTGATGAGTCAGTGTGCATGGTAGGGCAGTTAGCTTTAGAATTTGAATGGCATTGTGTTCTTTGTGAAAACAAGAGATTTTCTTCATGAAAATTGTGTCTAATGCACAGAATTGTGTGTAGTGTTTTGAAAACAGTGTGTTATAGTCACTTTTAAACATGAAGCTAGCAGGCGAGAAGCTAATGGTCTAATCCGATTCAATGATCTATGCTAGGCTGAAGCTAAAAGTTGTATCGCCAGACTCACAGAATGGCTGGATGAACGGGAAGAAGGTAAATATCGATTGTTTTGCTCGAGGGGAGGTGGAAAATGAGCGTACAGTATTTCCAAAAATGGTGGAATATCCCTTTAACATCAGTATCAGGGAAACCAGTAGAAACTTGGACCTTCTAAGTGCAAGATCCAGATGCCCAGATCTGGTTACAGTGCTGCAGAAGTGGCTGAAGAGCATACTGTAGTTGAAGTTGGGTGCTCACAGGTTCGGATCTTATAACCATTAAAACAGTATTCTTTGTCGTTCATCTTGTCTTTACTTTATCAAAGTGTGTGTGACTCTCTCTCTCTCTCTCTTCTCTTTGCACATGTATGTGTGTGTGTTTGTGTGTGTGTTTGTGTGTGTGTGTGTGTGTGTGTGTGTGTGTGTGTGTGTGTGTGTGTGTGAGTATGTATAAATGTCACACCTATGCAGCTTAATCATCTAAAGAAGAGCTCACTCCATAACAAAATAACAGAAAAAAACAATCAATTCTTTTTTTTCAAGAAAGAATTTTATTTTGTTTCCAGGAACATTAAAACAACTAAGATCTACACAAGGAGTGTATCCAAAGTAAAGACCCTAACATTTGTTGAGACGAATGAAATTGTGGTGGTGACGGTCAGTCGGCCATTTCACTATCTCAGTGAAACAGACCAAAGAAGGTGTCAGTTTCTTCCTCCAAGGTCACCCCATCACAGAAGGAGGGTGGCACAAAGATCTGTGGGTTCTTCACCTCCGTCTCCACATCTAGAAAACTGCACAAGAGAAGATACACCGATAAACATTCAAGCAAACAGTTTGGTTTTTTTATTCGTCTTGTTGAAGAGGTAGCAGAATCACGGAAGATGGTATAATGCCAATGACCTAGGCATTAGCACGAATACAGCAAGGCAAAGCTTATCAAAGGACAGGAGGCCTTGCTTTACTAACATCCTGTCTGGCTCTCTTGAGGGTGAAATAGAGTAATAAAACACTGACTTGGGACTCAGCTCGTGACTATGACTAAGCTCAGCATGCTGTCACCATCACCTTTGTTTTACTGAGGATAAAATCAATGGCTAAACTTTCACAGAGTAATTACTGTAGCTGTACAGCCAGATGATATCATCAAGGGTAACATCCGGGACTCAGCTCGTGACTATGACTAAGCTCAGCACGAACTACGTAACAACAATGTATTTCTTTGCTTGACAGATATTGGTTAGATTCAATAGAGAGAACAGTTTTATTGGGGTCTTTATTCAACCAAGTCCACGGCAAGTTCTTTCAGTACATGGATGTGAGGAGGTGAGAGTAATTTTACACTACAGCATGATCAAATCTAAGAGATGAACATAGTGTTTTTCATGGTTTGCATATACATGTGGACACACAATAACCTCAAAAGGTTTCTGTGGCCGAGATGTATTAAAATATTTTAAAATTCCTTTGCAGCAATAGGAGAATTAAATTGTATTTAAAATATATTCACTGTTTTACTCAAATACTACTGTCTGAGATGAATTTGTAGATGTTATCTATACATTGTTTGAGCCCTGATTCTCTGAGACCTACTTGAACACCAGGACGTCGTTGTTGTCTGTAAACAGCGTGGCAGACAGCGTGATGCAGCCACAGGACGTCGTGGCCACCGTCACAACACCTGCGCTCACACACACACACACACACACACACACACACAAGGACAGAACAATCAGCACACACATATTCTCTTCTACCTTTACAATCATCACACACATATTCTCTTCTACCTTTACAATCATCACACACATATTCTCTTCTACCTTTACAATCAGCACACACATATTCTCTTCTACCTTTATATTGATTCATTTAGCAGATCCTTTTGTCCAAGACATTATAGGCCTATTACAAAGCAATACATTGATGTCTAAATGTACATTGTAAAATGAACTGATCAAATTAATGCATGACTTTAATATGTGTATGCCAAACCAATTATGTGCTCTGCAGTGGCATTGAGTTGGTTTAAATGGACATTAATATTCCAATGCCAACCCGATTGAGACAATATTCATAAGATGCTGCCATGTGAACTACATTTTCTGATTGCCTGAACCCAAATAGCGTCATAGTCAGAATATTGTCAGACTTTTTAGTGCAGAACCTTTTATACTGTAGGCTCAACCGTCTTTGCTAGTAATAATCAGACTATGCTGTGCTACATGGGAATTGGAATATGACTGGAACATTCTATGAACAGCACCTGTAAACCCCACAATTTCGATATTGTTTGCAATAATAAGGTCAATAGTCAGATTATTGCTGTTCACTCGCCTTCTAACTCAGGGACTCTCTTCCTCCACATATTCTGAATAAGGTCAATAATCAGATTATTGCTATTCACTCACCTTCTAACTCAGGGACTCTCTTCCTCCACTTCCTCATGCGAACGCCCTGCTCCCCAACGAACTCGCTGCCCAGGTAGGCTTCTGTCACATGGGTGGCATTGGCAGGTATGTCCAGACAGTGGTAAGTTGACTGAAGGGGCTTTTTGTGACATGTCTGGTTGTGACTGTCAATATCATAGAAGAAGCCCTATGCAAGAAAAAATAAACAAAAAAGTAATTCATTCATTAACAATCATTGAAATGAAGTTATTAAATGGCTTCTAAAAAACAAAACCAGGCATTGATGTGGAGAGGAGATGGATTGCCTCTTCAAAGAAAATCAGCATCTCCAGATGGTCAGTTTTGTTGACGTGGAGCTCGTCATCTTTGAAGTGGAGCTTTCTGGCTTGAGAGTCGTAGTTGAATTCCCCAACAGAAGAAGGGGCCCCTTTAGACGCGGTCTGTGTGTTTGCAAATACCATCAACCAACAAACAGAGGGACAGACAGACAGACAGATCAGTGGACAGACGGGATATATAACATCATTCATTGCATGTGACTTACTAAATGCATGTTATTTTTGTGTTGTACTACAGTACGCTCCAACTCCACCAGAAGCAGTTATAAAGGATTTATTATGTCTGTATGTCTATTATGTCTCTGTACGGTTTATTTTGGTATCTGTCTGGAGGTGTCCATCGTAGTTCGTATTGGAATTATCTTTCATACTCTTCATTTTAACTGTGAAGCGTTTTGGAAGGAAATGTGATATAGAAATCAAAATTACTTACTTACTTACTTACTCAGGCTACTATAAATTGAGCGACTGAACTTTATGCCACTTGAATAAATGTGGCTATATTGTTCTGCAGTATGATGACGAGCAGGAAAGATGCTCATACATCAGTACAATACAAACTAATTGAGATGAACCCATTATGCTGTTGTTGCTGGTAAGAGCATAGCCCTTTATGTCAGCATACACCATGCTATTTTAAGTGAGTGTGATTGCATTGTTCTTCAGTAAGGAATGGGAAAGGAGCACATCTTTGGTACAGTGTTAACTACAGTAAGACGAACCCATGATTGGCTTGATTAGTAGTGCCCTGTTCTAGAATGCCTATATGAACACAGAGTGCTCTAAGGCCCGATTCACACTAAAGATCTGTGACGAGACTAAACCGTTGCAGAAGGAGCTCCAGCGGTGTGAATTAAATGCTGCACGTCGTTGGCAGCTGTTGCAAGCGGTCGCAAAGCATTCACCGTTAGTTGGAGTTGCAAGGTTTTAGAACGTTCTCATCTCGTTGTGAATGTTTGGTTTGGACACCCCGTAACACATATAGGTCTAATAGAACACCTAGAATGAGCAAATAGATACTCACCACCCACAGAGTTCCATGCATTTGTGGGGGAGGACCTGATCAAAGCAATAAGACCAGTTTAGATAGGAACAAGCCAGGATACAAGCCAATAAAGACATATAAATCAAGTGTAACATTCACAGATCGTGGCTAATATCTCTAAGCCTCTCTAATGATCTACAAATAGATAATATATAGTCACCATAGGTTTATGTGTGAAATTCAATGAAATGTACAGGAGCATGTGAAAGAAAGACTATAATATACGTCCAAAGCGTATAGATAATACAGTATGTGCCATTACTCATTGTCAGTGCCAGGCCTGCTATGGACTAGGCTACTGAAAAATTGAGCATCTTGAAATGTGGATGCACTGGGAAAAAAACATATTGTAAAATTTACAGTAATTTATTGCCAATTTTGGTTGCCAGCAATACTGTAAATGCACAACATAGTACTGTAATTCATTCTTACAATTTTACTGTAAAAATACTGTTGACAACCAGCATAAAATGATCTTAGTATCCCACATAAGAAACAAGACCTTTGTATCAAATATGGGTAAATAAGATGTAAGTATCTCATATGGATGAATAAGACTTTGTATTCTGTATGAATGAATAAGATTTTAGTGTTCCATATGGATGAAAAAGATCTTAGTGTATCCCATATGGATAAAAAAAGACCTTTGTATCAAATATGGGTAAATAAGATCTAAATATATGAGATACTTAGGTCTTATTTACCCATATTTGATACCGGTCTTTGGATGAATTAGATCTCTGTATTCTGTAAGGATAAATCAGATCTTAGTGTCCCATATGGATAAATAAGATCTTCGTATTCTGTATGGATAGATAAGATCTTGGAGTTCCGTAGGAAGTTAAAGTACTTACGGCATGGCTGGTGATGATCGGCCAGTACGACGGCACTGACAGACCAGAGTACCACGCAGAGGAAGCCAGTCAGTTGCATGGTTGCCTCTCTGAAGAAAAAACTACAATATCCTTTGCTTCTGCATCCCAATTTATATACCTCAGAGTCGAGTCATCCCACCCCCCCCCTGGCCTGAACTCACTTTGAGGAGAGGTGTTGCGCAAGCATCCAGAGAAACATGGGTGGTGGATTTAGGGTTTCATTTATTTATTTATTTTTTTCAATTGACTTGTAGCTTGAAATGTAATTTTACCATGAGGAAACAATGCCATTTTACCATGAGGAAACAATGCCACTATTTTACAGTACTTGTTGATGGAGATGAACAAGTGCATTCTGCAGACTACATGCTGGCGAGCTAAGATATTATTCTGTTTACTGTAAATAAATGTGATATCCTCAAGCCTTCCATGTTTGATATTGAGTGTAAGTTTGGCCATTGCCAGTGCATCATTATCTAGCTATTAAGGCTTTTCGTGATATTATTGTTTAAAAGCTTGATGCATTTTTGCCTACATCATAACTGTCATGCAACAAATGTTGTATATTGGTTTCTGTGATCGTGTTGACCATGCTATGCATGAGAAGGAACAGCAGATACAATTCTCAAAGATGGAGATTGGCCAAAGAAAGCTCTGATTTACTCATGTTTTGGTCGATTAAGATGTACAGTAGGTCAAGCCCTCTAACCACCACATCGGTTTTTAGAGAAGGCCTCTGAATCAACTCACATTTTTAAAAAGCTAATCAGGACTGTGATTAATAGTTTGAGATGACCTGATTATAGCTCTACTTTATAGCTTCAGCACTGATCCCACCAGGCCACAGAGGTCTGCTAGTCATAGTGGCTACATGAGGTCATCATGCCTACTGTATGGGACAGAGTTGAAAGCTGAGACTATTGTATCAATTGCCAGTATTTCTGTGCACTGCATCCTGTTGCAGCAGTGTCACAGTTACAGTTGCAGCAGTGTCTGGCTTCATTTTGGTTAGGATAAAATAAGGGATAGGGTTAGGGAATTGATGTATAAATAGGCTGGTTAAAAAATCATTCATTTAAGTGCAATAATATTAAAAGGATAGTTCAATGCTTGAAAGGAGTGTCTTACAACTAAAGGTGAATGACAAACATAACAATCCAAAGGATGACTGTAGAACTTGGGAAAGAAAGGGAAGAAAACAGGGGAAAAAAGACAGAAAAAAAGAAAGAAAGAAAGCAATCAGGGCTAAGGATAATAGATTATAAAGGGTGAAATGATATAGATGTATGTAATCGCTGAATAATGTGTATGTGTAGCCCATGCAAATTAATTGTATGACAGTAAAGTGTAACAAAGGTGGAAGTGGAGACCGGTGTAATCATATTTATTTTTACGACCTCAAGAAACACTGAGATCCGCACTGCTGTCAGAGCCACGACGCAATGGGAAAAGAAAATATGTTTTCATAGCTGTTTGGTCCCTAGCTGTTATTTTCCTGACTGGAGAAGTAGCAGTGCCTGGAAACTGAGCCTGTCTTGTGCAAGACTCCCCCCCATTCCCCAACCCAGTGTGGGCCCCCCCCCATTCCCCAACCCAGTGTGGGCCCCCTGGCCAAACAACATGCAGCTGGGCTGCGTGGAGCCTCAGCCTCGTCCACAGGGGTTGGAGGGGTCTCGCCGGACCAAACGAGATGCTCTCCCCTGACCCTGTGCATGGATGCAATAATAGATCGCTAATGAGTTAGAAACGCTAATGAGCACACGTTCAGATTGTCAAGTGTGTGTGTGTGTGTGTGTGTGTGTGTGCGTGTGTGCGTGTGTGTGTGTGTGTGTCTGTGTGTGTCTGTGTGTGTCTGTGTGTATGGGAGTGTGTGTCTGTGTGTGTCTGTGTATCTGTGTCTGTGTGTGTATGTGTGTGCGTGCGTGCGTGCGTGCGTGTGGCGTGCGTGCGTGCGTGCGTGTGGCATGCGTGGTGCGTGCGTGCGTGTGGCATGCGTGTGGCGTGCGCGCGCGCGTGTGTGTGTGTGTGTGTGTGTGTGTGTGTGTGTGTGGTGCTAGTTTTTGTGTGTGCTAGTTCCTAATGCAGCATGGTAATTTTAGACAAAGACTGTTTCCACAAATAATGGGCCAAAATCCTGTGCGATATGTTTGAACCGATTCTAAATCATATCTGACTGTAGATGCACTAAATAACCCAGACCGAATCTATTTATTCTACACGATCAACATATTTAGTGTTATCAGCAAGACATCACACACATTTTCTTCAGAAATAATGTTTCAGATGTTTTCTTTGATGTCCTGAAATAGCAGCCATGAGAAAGTAGAGGTTGTATGCAAGGGCTACTTTTAAAGAAAGAAACGCTTAATGTGGGCCATAGGGTATAAAAGGACATGATCAGATCACAAAGCGCTTTTGATGTGGTGTTTTTGTTGATTCATGGTGAGACAGCTGCTTGTCCAGGCCTGGGAGGATCGAGGGTCTGTGTCCTGGAATGGCCTACAGCCGGGGTGCACTCTCAGTAGTGCCCCTAGTGGCCGTCAACAGGCAGTGCAGCTGTACTTGTAATCAGAGACACAACTTGTACAGAAATACTTTCTCAAAGAACACATCAAGCAAAAAGCAAAAGTGGCAGAAATTAGTTACATTATGATGTATTCAAAGTATTGCATATTATAGATTGTATATTTTCAACAAGTACAGTAGCCTAACTATCACAGGTATGTAAGACACTAAACACAAATTACATGTAAAAAAAAATCAGTTTCAGCTTTTGCATTGCCCTCTTTCTCTATAAAAATCAAAACATTATTTTTATTATGTTTTTCAAGCTTCTTTTATTCTTGTGCAAAGCACACTTGTGGCATCTTAGGATACAGTATGTAGACTGGAGAAGGACTGATTTCACAATTGTGTAAATCAGTTTCACAAAGATGCATTCGAATTTTTAAGTATTGTGCAAGTCAGAGTAATTATGCAAGTCATTTCTATCATCTGTGTCCATTCTCTACTAAATTAATCCAATATAGTTGTATGTCTTTCTCTGAGATCTGTGTCAATTGTTTTGAAAAATATGTTAAGCCAACGAAAAGTTTTTTTTGCCATTCTATGAGGATGAGGATTAACAAGATCCCGAATGTATTAAATAATTTATTAGATAGTCTGAGAATGTGAAATATGTGTATTGGCATTGTTTCTCAAAAGAACTCATTGAACTGCAACACCAACACGGTCTCACACCCAACTCGTCACATATTGAGGCTTGGTCACGGACCCATCGCGTCAGAATTTGACACAAAGGGTACCCCCTTTGCGTCCCTTTCTAACGAGTCGGGCCGCCCATGGACCTCAATGTAAATCCCTCACCGTTAGTTTTTGACGCATTGGTCGATAGATTTCAATCTAAAATCCTTCACCTTCGCTTTCTGACGCTGGGGGTCAGTCAGCCTACGACAGACGTGTGTGCGTTTGAAGGTTAGCTTACAGTTCTCTGCGGTAAAAGAGGTCGATTAGGCTAGACTAATAGACACTATCTTGATAATCTATACAAATACAACAGGTTTTAGACTTAAAGCGTAAGTTTGGCGGAAAATGAAAATAAAGCTATTTTCTGAATGAAAATACATCAACTAAGCCGTGGAGGAAGTAATTTTCGCTCATCACGCAGTACAGAGCTAGCACTGGCAGGACCTACAGCCCAAAATCGCAAACAGTGGGTCAGCATTGGGCTTTCAGCCATGCGCTTTCAAAATCGCATTTTTAAACCACTAACATTGCTCAAAACAGCGGCAAACCTCGTCAGCAGCTTGCTCTAGGTGTCTACACATAAAACAAAGCAACAATCAGTCTGTAAACTTTGGAATAGTCTGTATACACGTGGAATCAATTCGAGACCGCAACACCGTCTGAATCACAGAAATGTCTCGCGAGATCTCACACGGAAGCACGGGAGCTATTCCTACGGGTAGTCAAAATCGCATTTTTAAACCACTAACATTGCTCAAAACAGCGCCAAACCTCGTCAGAAGCTTGCTCTAGGTGTCTACACATAAAACGAACCACCAACAAATTGGCTCACGAACCCGACGTTTATAAAAGAAGACTGTTATGAACACTAACCCCTTCCAGTTCCTCACGAAGGAAAGTCCACAAGCTCTCGTGTGAGATCTCGCGAGACATTTCTGTGATTCAGACGGTGTTGCGGTCTCGAATTGATTCCACGTGTATACAGACTATTCCAAAGTTTACAGACTGATTGGTGCTTCGTTTTATGTGTAGACACCTAGAGCAAGCTGCTGACGAGGTTTGCCGCTGTTTTGAGCAATGTTAGTGGTTTAAAAATGCTATTTTGAAAGCGCATGGCTGAAAGCCCAATGCTGACCCACTGTTTGCGATTTTGGGCTGTAGATCCTGCCAGTGCTAGCTCTGTACTGCGTGATGAGCGAAAATTACTTCCTCCACGGCTTAGTTGATGTATTTTCATTCAGAAAATAGCTTTATTTTCATTTTCCGCCAAACTTACGCTTTAATTGATTTAAGTAGGCCTATTTATTTATTTTAAGCCACCAATTGGTCAGACCCTCAACTTCAGATTTTGACGCATGCAGGTGGTCAACCACCAAACGTTTTGCTCTGTGTGCTTTGCAATAATAATAATAATAATAATGATAATAATAATAATAATAATATATTATTATAATTGTAATTATACTATTATTATTGTTATTATTATTATTATACTGGAGGGGCTATAAATAACTATAAGAGTTATATTGCACCTGTGGCCGCTTCACTTCAGCCAATCAACTTGAACACGATGGACTACATCATTGGATGCGACCATCCCAAGCACCATTGCGTTTTTTGACTCCTCCACGTAAGTACTGCCTTCAATTTAGAATTGGATTTGCTCATCAAAAATTATTATGTCATGTCATTAAGTTGTCGCCGAAGGTAGTGTTGTCCTAGTTAGAAAATAAAGAGTAGGCTAACGACTTGGGGAAAATAAATGAATGGTGTAGAAATTGTCATAATACATAAAACATTGCTGCGCCATGTGCTCTTGGGGCTAGTTCGTCTATGGGCTAGGCTAGCACAGCCTAGTGTAGGCATTTGCCTTTTCCAGTAGCCTAGCTCTTAAAGAGTTTAGCTGCATGCTATTGCCATAATCTTATTTTATCTTTAATCTAAATGTCACGACCGTGTGTGTGCGTGCGTGAGTGCGTGCGCGCGTGTGTTATTTAGCATTCATATAGTTACTTAATATTATTTTTTGTCACTAGGTTCCCAAAGAAATACCTGGCCTCATTAATAAGAATATTTAGAGATATCAAAAAGGCACTTTTAAGAGCCACGTTTGTTTGTTATTGTTTGTCATTCTGTTTTTTGCTCTTTGTATTTTTCTCTCTCTCCCACCCTCTCTTCTCCCACTCTCCCTCTCTTCTCTCCCCCCCCCCCCCCCCCCCCGCTTTGTCTTCTTCCCTTCTTCACTGGACTACGAAGTAAGTAAAGTTGGTTTAGCTCTTGCACTTTTACCTTTTAAAATAATATAATACCAAAAGTTTGTTGTCTTCGCAGTAGTAGACTATGATACTATGTGTGCACTGTTCTACTGATAGATGCCGGGCGTAATGTTCAATTACTGTAAATGTCATGTGCTGTATGGTTGAAAGAAGACTAGCAGATGTGATTAGCCTGCTTTAACGCATGAGGTTTTGAAACACATTCATTTTCAATGTTAGAAGGTCGTTTAGTGTTTTAAAGTGTTTTAAAAGTGCCCATGTCTTAAAGGAGTTTAGCTAAACTATACTCCATGGTCAAAGTTAAATAAATCCACTTTCATCCATGACGACTTGGTTGTGTACAACTCTACCTAATGAATCCAGGTGTGTGTAATTTATATCGGATTTGAGCATTGCACGCCAAGATCGGATGTGATCGGATGTGATCACTTGCAATATGCAATGAGAACAGTCAGTCAGAAAGATCAGGTTCTGATCGGATATGCAAGACATCCGATTTCGACTGCCAGTGTGAACTAAGCCATAGATACAACGTTGCTGTTTTGACCATTACATTCACACTAGCGAATTAATATTCAAGTGTGATAAGCCACCAAAAAAGGAAAGTTCTACTTCATAGCCGTGCGTATATTGAAAAATAATGCACGTTCCAAATAGCGCATCACAATAGAAAATTTAACCAAGCAGTGGTATAATCTGACACTATATACACACTAGGAAGGAATCAAATGAATTCACAACAGAGTCAATCTCCAATTCCAAACACAGGTCTTGAATCAGTCTCTGCTGAAGGTTCTCTGCAGACTACTCAACAGTACACACGCATTTTCACTAGTAAAATGATAGTTTACTTTCGCAAAGTTCACCCAATTATAATGGAAAACTTGACTGCTCATTTTTCAAATTTGTCTCCACGGTCTACCCTACAAGGATCATGTGAACGAGCCATGTGACTGGCACATAACCAATTGGGGCACAAGTGTTTTCGCTGTACAGACAGGTCGGCTTTGTTTCCGTTTTCAGATTATTCTGAGGTAAACAGCTTCTTCTGATTGTTACATCAAAACATACTGAACTAAATGCACACCTGCACTGCCGCCGATGCACACTGAACTGAATGCAAACATGCATTTCCTATGCTGCTACACATCCTTTCTCTCTACCTCAAAACCAGAATGAACCCATCCTACAACAATCATTGCTCTGTTACAAGTCTATTATGCCCTATCTTGTTGTCTGTGGTCTCATTGTCTGATTAACTTATTGTATGTGCACTAGACTGTAGCCTAATTACGCTTCATGTAGCCAACGAGAATTATGTACCTTGTCCCAATGTCTTCACATACTGTATCTTCAAATGTAGCACCACTTGAACTCATTGAGAAACTCAGTTTTGTCTTACTGCATACTGTGTATGACTGAAATGACAATATAACCCACTTGACTTGACACCAATGGATTAAATGGATGGGGAGTGGATTCGCAACAGCGTTAATGCAATAATGTGGGTGCTGCCTGAAGGGTGTATTAACTTATCTATCCAACTACCATTCCTATTCATAACGAACATACTAATGTGCAGTGTAGACACAAGGAACATACCAGCAGTAGTGGAAGGGACATCGTGAGTCACTTCCACACTGGTTTCGTGTTGGGTTTCCAGAGCTGTGACTAGAGAACCATCAGTCTTACGACTCTGGCTATGACTGGCACCTGCTGTAGCAGAAAGAACATACATTACCATAAATGCTTTTTATACATACTGCAATGACACCAACATTTGCATTGTTTTGATGGCAAGCACAAGTAATACAATATCACTCATGCTGGTCAATTTCATTTTATTTCCAGCTTCCATGATGCTTCCTAGCTCAGGCCTCCTGGCCAAAATGTTATGCATAGCAAATCATTGCGTGTGAAAACCTGGCTGACATTTTAATATCATTGCAAAAAGTAAAACAGAGATACAATCTCAACCTTATATTGTATGAATGACCAGCTCACAATATCTCTAATGTACGCATGGCTTTGAACATTCTTGGACATCCCCTACAGTACATGTGGGCAGCTGTGGTGTACTGGTTAGGGCTTCGGGCTTGTGACCGGAGGGTTGCCGGTTTGATCCCCGACCAGTCCACCACGGTGAAATGCCCTTGAGCAAGGCACCTAACCCCTCACTGCTCCCCGAGCGCCGCTGGTTGGGCAGGCAGCTCACTGCTCTGGGTTAGTCTGTGATTCACCTCACTGTTTGTGTGCTGTGTGTGTTCACTACCTCGGTTAAATGCAGAGAAATGAATTTCCCTCACGGGATCAAAAAAATACATATTCTATTCTATTCTATGAAACTGTCAGCAATAACTAATATTATTCAACCACAATCATTGTGGAGGAATATGATATGTAAACTGGAACATCTGCAGGTGAGGATTATATGATGGTTTGGCAATAAAAAGTAAATTAGAATGAATGTATAGAAAATCTGACCCTTTTGCTTTCTGGATGACCTTGGCCTTCCATAAATAATGTTCCCATCGCTGTCCCTCTTTAACCACTTCACAGCTTGTTGGCTGGTAGATGGCCGACTGGTGGATGGCCGGCTGGTGGATGCTCTTGCCTCCAAGGTCATGATGAACTGCTGTAACTTCTGCAGTTCATCCCTGTCTTCAGACTCGACAAGGTCATCGACCTCCCTGAGGAGCTGATTCAGCTCAGGGTCAGACATGACACAACAGAAATGCACAAAGACAGACAAAACTATAGACAGACACACACACACACACACACACACACACACACACACACACACCACTTGGCGGGACGGGGCGGGGCGGGGCGGGGCAGGGCCGGAGAAGAGAGGGAGAGTGGGAGAAGAAAGGGAGAAGGAGAGGGAGGGAGAGAGAGAGAGAGAGAGCAAAGAACAAAGAGCAATACAAAAAAGAGAACAGAGAATGACAAACAATACAACAAACGTGGCTCTTAAAAGTGCCTTTTTGATGATAGACAAGATCTTCTTATTAATGAGGCAGGGTATTTATTTGGGAACCTATTAAGAAAGAGAAACGGATATCAGCAGAGTGACAAAAATTAATATTAAGTTACTATATGAATGCTAAATAACACACACACACACACACACACGGTCGTGACATTTAGATGAAAGATAAAATAAGATTATGGCAGTAGCATGCAGCTAAACTCTTAGTTTAACTCTTAGGTTAAAAGCTATGCTACTGGGAATGGCAAATACTAGGCTGTGCTAGCCTAGCCCATAGACGAACTAGCCCCAAGAGCACATGGCGCAGCAATGTTTTATGTATTATGACAATTTCTACACCAATCATTTATTTTCCCCAAGTCGTTAGCCTACTCTTTATTTTCTAACCAGGACAACACTACCTTCGGCGACAACTTAATGGCATGATGTAATCATTTTTGATGAGCAAATGTCTGTAGATATCCAATTCTAAATTGAAGGCAATACTTACGTGAAGGAGTCAAAAAACGCAATGGTGCTTGGGATGGTCGCATACAATGATGTAGTCCATCGTGTTCAAGTTGATTGGCTGAAGTGAAGCGGCCACAGGTACGCAATATAACTCATATAGTTATTTATAGCCCCTCCAGTATAATAATAATAATAACAATAATAATAGTATAATTACAATTATAATAATATATATTATTATTATTATTATTATTGCAAAGCACGCAGAGCAAAACGTTTGGTGGTTGACCACCTGCATGCGTCAAAATCTGAAGTTGAGGGTCTGACCAAGGTTGCTTAAAATAAATAAATAGGCCTACTTAAATCAATTAAGTCTAAAACCTGTTGTATTTGTATAGATTATCAAGATAGTGTCTATTAGTCTAGCCTAATCGACCTCTTTTACCGCAGAGAACTGTAAGCTAACCTTCAAACGCACACACGTCTGTCGTAGGCTGCCTGACCCCCCAGCGTCAGAAAGCGAAGGTGAAGGATTTTAGATTGAAATCTATCGGAACGACCAATACGTCAAAAACTAAAGGTGAGGGATTTACATTGAGGTCCATGGGCGGCCCGACTCGTTAGAAAGGGACGCAAAGGGGGTACCCTTTGTGTCAAATTCTGACGCGATGGGTCCGTGACCAAGCCTCAATATGTGACGAGTTGGGTGTGAGACCGTGTTGGCAACACCTAATAGATGATGCAGTTTAACAACATGTCCACTGGGTTGCACTATTACTCAGTCAGTATAAGCCAAAGAGTATATCAATAAACCTTTTTCAGTAATATCTGTCATTGTTTTCTATCTGTAACTAAACAATGTTTTGAAATTAACTGAATGGATTATGTTTAAATTATATCAATATATTGAACCAAATTGTATTCTGTGCAAGAATATATTATCAAGTAACACATTCTTTGCCATTTAAACCACCTCACTGATAAGGTGGCTTAATTGAATACATAATTGAATTACATAAGGTGGAATGACTTTTGTGCATATACCACCACTACACATCAAAGCATTATCACAGCAGATTATAAAAGGTAACAAAGAAAACAAGTCTTTGCATTTCCAGCTGACATCGTATATCAGCCATGGGGGAACAACCATGACACAGTTAATATTTCCTGTATATATATTTCCTCATGTGGGCTGCCCTGTTAAACCATGGGCTGTCCAGTTGTGCTATGTGGTTATTCACACCTTGTATCTGAGGAACAGTCCAGTGCCTATGTGGAGCTTTCGCTCTCTCTCAGCTACCTGTGCACTGACTCAGCAGCAGAGTTTCTCACTTCTGCAGGTGGCTGGTTAGCCAAACGCTCTCTGCAGTCAAAGCCGCTTTAATTCAGTGCAGTTATGAGTTTGCAAGCTGGGTTCTCTGAGGGTGTGTGTTTTCTAAAGGACTGTGCTCTGGAAGGCCAATTTGCACCAAAGATTTATGATGAGATGAGCTGCAACATTCTATAAATATGATTCTATAAATTCTATTAATATCTCTGTCGCAATCCAGAGCAGGTTCACTGTTTTTTTTTCAGTTATGTATACCTGAACATCCTGTGGATGGATACACCCAGACCAAGATGACCAAGTGTGCAATGAGCATGCACTTGTGTTGTTCCCACTTTTTTGATGGTTATAGTGTTGTCCCAATATCCGCACTACATTTTTAAACTATTTGCTGTGTGCAAGTACGCGGTTTGAGACAGCCGTTGACTAGTATTCATAACGTCTGCACTCACCTCCGCCAGTATTATGACTGATGCAGTATTAATTCTTATCTAAGATCAAGTGATGGGATTAAAGATCTCTGTCTGATCATGTTTATTATTATATGTATAGTTCTTAGCAGACACTTTTGTCCAAAGCGATCCACAATGACATCAATAATTATCTCTAGAAAACTCTAGAGACTCTATCTCTAAAAACTATCTCTAGAATGACGAGAATTCTACCAATGAGCCTTGACAGAGACCTTCAGTTGCAGTTGCAGCATGAACGCCTTGTGCTTGTAAGTTTTTAGCAGTTGAGTACGGTCTAAATTTTGTCCTCCATGTTTAAAAGTGACCTCTTAGTGTTGAGGCCAATGTAGCAGACAGACACTCATCAGAGGACTGGAGTGGGAGAGGCAGGAATGCAGTGGAGGCTAAATGCAAGTAAACACAGTTTATCCAGTTTATTTCAGAAAAATAATTTATCCACCTCTCTTTACCCACCGCTCAAAAGAGTTAATTTACCAGTTGCAACATTTAACATTCAAAAATCACATGGTATTACAGTATCAACATTCACAATATTTACACTCACAAACACCATTTGATACCACTGGTATGATTATAAACATTGGACAATAACCTCCACCTCCACTTTTGTTTTGTTTTTTTGTAAACAATGCTTTGCTCAATGTCCTAATGGAGACTCCAAATAAGACCTACAGTATGGTTACCCAAAATACATACTGAAAATAACACACTCATGGCCCGTTATGAACCTCTTACTGCCCATAATGAACCCCTTTGTGTAGAAGCACAATCTCTGGTCTCAAATGAAAGGTTCCTCGTGGACTATCTGGATTGTATGTCATGATTGTTGTGTATGTTCTTACATAAAATTACTTTACAAAATAAATTGTAGTTGCACAAAAGTCTCTATTTTTGCAATTACATTCTGTTTTTTGCTGGTTCGATGGGTGTGTATAAGATCTGCACAACTTCTACTGCATAATACAACATGGATATTCTATTTCTATGGGTTCCTGTGGATATTCCAAGACCCAAAAGGCT
This sequence comes from Sardina pilchardus, assembly GCF_963854185.1. Lineage (NCBI taxonomy): Eukaryota > Metazoa > Chordata > Actinopteri > Clupeiformes > Clupeidae > Sardina > Sardina pilchardus. Next base: position 4,097,605 of record NC_084998.1, read on the forward strand.
GCGAAATGCAGAATGACATATTCCTCTCAATATTCATATTCAGCAATGCTCAAAATTGTTCAACAATTCAACAAAACACATCAGGCCTCGCACAAATTTTACTTATTTAGTCCCCTAGACATATTTGTCTACTCATAAATTCAACATTGATTTTTAAAAATAATTTTGTCTTTGCCTCGTTTAAACTTTATCTTTCACCCAGGATGAAGTAAGACAAAAGCAGGAATCCAAGCGATAAAGTTGAGTCATCAATATAAGAGTAATAGGCACATCTGTGGGAGTGAACGATCTCACTTAAGGAAGTGGTATACTGTACGTGGAGAGCAGAACATCCTGTTAGATAGGATGCAAACCAATTAAGAGCTTTCTGTAGAGCAGGGCTGTCAAACTGCAACATTATGGGCCACATCAGCATTACAGTATGGTTGTCCAAAAAGGGCCAGTTGTAACTTGAAAGCTATGTATGTATCATAATATGTACAGTATAATATTATTGTACAATTGAAACAAATGAACTACTAAACATCCAAATGTACAACTATTGTACAGCTCATTTTTTCAAAAGAATAGTTTAGTAACAAAAACATATGCTATGAGCATCAATATGTAGGTACTTACATAATGTTCAAGTATTGGGCCAGATGTACAAAGCGCCATGGCCAACCTGCAGATACGCTAAGACAAGTACAGTATGTTAATGTTGTATTTATCCAACCTGTACTTCATCAGGTGAACAGTGCCTTTCTCCGCCCCTTACCGCAATTTACAGTACGACTGAACAACGTACTTCAACATACTTCAATCATAAGTGCAGTTTAAAGAAGTTAATTAATGACATGTCATGAAATAATAAAATGCATGATGTCAACAAGCAGGACAATAATGAGGAACAGTAACTCTACTCAAATTAGGCCTAAATGTGCACATATGGAAGATTGTTCAAATCTAGCAAAGTAGGAAAGTTTACAGTAAGTGGATGACGCGATTCTGTTCTCTTTGAATGGTTCTATTAGTGACGCATTTAACTGTAAACCACATTTAACACCTGCTTTTGCAGGGGGGAAATATTTAGGCTCAAATAGACGTGCACCTAATTAGGCGCATTTTACGCACTAAACTCCCACGTTCCCCTGACCCTCCAGTGAATGCATATGCATGAGACTGAACGCCTCAGCAACGGTGACATGCAGCACTTTCTGTTTGTTCATACCTCGCCACAATTTACGCACACCGTGTGAAACAAATACACCTGAAAGTGGGCGCAGAAGTGTTAGTGCATCTGGCCCATGGTGTGTAAGATCAAAGGGTAAGTGACTGAGCAAAGAATGTACTTTCAATGTTTCCATAACATTTCAAAAGAGCAGTTTCAGCAGGAAAAAAACACTCTTGAAACCAAACTGCTTGAGTTATTCTGAGCTTGGAAATTAGAAACTTGCTTGAACATCAGTTTCGCAAGAACCTGAGGTGGGAAGAAGGGAGAGAGGTGCATTCTTGAGGCAGAGGTGTAAGCCTCGCTTGTTTGATAGAAGAATAAACTGAAACAGAACTGATTATATATGGCTAGTTGAGCCCTAAACTGAGTGTGTGTAGTTGTTTTGTCTAGTGCAGACATGAATTCACATTTGTGTGTGTGTGTGTGTGTGTGTGTGTGTGTGTGTGTGTGTGTGTGTGTGTGTGTGTGTGTGTGTGTGTGTGTGTGTGCGTGCGTGTGCATGCGTGCGTGTGTGTGTGTGTGTGTGTGTGTGTGTGTGTGTGTTTGCAAGTGTGCATGCAGAAGAGAAGCGGCATTCAACACTCAAGTGCATTCAAGTAACACCTCTGTCACACATTTCCTTGGGAGCTCCCCTTGACACTGTAACCGCACTTCAAACAGGAAGTGACAGCTCATCAGTGTTGTTATACAACGGGTTCTCCTGCTACTTCCTCCATGTGGTCGCCACTACAACAGTTTGGGCTATTTGGGGGATACCAAAAAAGTATGTGTGTGTGTGTGTGTGTTATGTCTTCACGACCCTCCAGTGATCACCGTGGACGTCAGACCTCAGACAACATGTAGTAGACAATCCGTTTACAGGAAACCAAAAAGAAAGTGCTATAGTTTATACTATCACTGAGATGACATAGTGGGCAAGACAAACCGTTTAATTGGTCTTTTTCAGACCCTTATGATGATGATGGTGATGATGATGATGATGACTGATGGTGGTGATGATGATGATGATGGTGATGATGATGATGATGATGATGATGATGATGATGACTGACGCTGGTGATGATGAGGATGATGAAGAGGACGACACTGATGATGAAGATGAGCAGGAAAATGAGGAGGACACTGTGGATGATGAAAAGAACAATGAGGATTACAAAGACAGATATATGAAGACATGGCATGAGGTCTGTGAATCTTACACAGAAATAACGCCGCAAAGTTTTGCATGCCATGTTGTGCCACATGTGGTCACCTTTGCACCACAGGGCATAAGCATGAGGCTGCTCGCGCCGTGCTGCGCTGTGCCGCGCTGTGCCGCGCTGTGCAGAGACGTTACGCGTCACACTGTTGGAAGCGCTCCGCTCTGCTCTACTTTGCTGAGGCTGCAGTGAGGCTGGCTTCCTCAGCGTTTAGGAGAAACAGGAAGTGACGGCGACAGCGTAGAGTCGAGGGATTACGGTCCGGCCCGAGGCCGAGGTGGGAGTTGGAGTGGGAGTTGCAGTGGGCTTGGGGGGGGGGGATTCACACCACTCAGCTCAGTTTCAAGCAGGCGTGAGTGTGTGTCACTTGCGTCAAGTTGCGCTGCTTTCCTGAAGACGTTTCAAGGAGAAAGAGAGAGGAACAAGTATAGTCCCTTCTTAAATGTGGTATCAGTCCATACTGTGTCAACACTGCCATATGAGTCAGCTCCTTAAAGGGATTCAGCTGCTCAGTTCCAGTGTAGTCATGTGCTTTCTCTTTGCCTGATGTCACACAACCAAAATGATGGAATGGGAATCCAACTTCTCTCCATACTGAGCCCAAAAAAGAGCATCCAAGCAATAGTTGCAAAGGCAAGGCTCTATGAGGAAATCCACTCAGACAATGACCCATCAACATGAACACTGACAATACGAGTTGTGGAGGATCTCGGAGTATGTGAGATACAGCATGTGTGCAGTAGGTGTATTTAATGTGTGAGCAGTGACTAGTAGCAGATGATTGCAAACGGAAATCCAGCCGATTTGTTTTCTAAACTTGTTGTCTACCAGATGGCTGGTCCACACCGAGGCCTTGTGCCCAGGACATGTAAACAAGCTCGACAACAAACATGTAAACATGTAGCTACAGTACTGGCACTGTCTGCAGTGTAGCTGCACTCATGTGAGAACTACATTTGTCTGCAACTCCGTAGTTGCCTCACTTACTCCAGACATCATGAGACAATAGCTGAGGAGTTACCCAAATGGGTATTACCAGGCAGAGATTAGAAACGAAGATAAATTACAGTACAGTTTACAGTTACAGATACCACACAGCCACCCATCAAACAGTCTGAACCAACACTTACTGTATCTGTTAACAGTGTTACATACATTATTATCTTTATGGATGTTAAATCTATGTAAGGTACTGTAGTATAAACCTGCCATAAACCTGCCAAGTGCTCTCTCATTTGTTGTCATCCAACATTCATTAACAGCGTTTCAGTAAAAGCTTTGTCAGGACACCAGCCAAGCAATATTTACACATCTCAGAATATCTGCAACATTTTGTAGCAGGTTGTACCCTTATATAGATTTAACAGACCTCCGAACGTGGGGAAGGCTCATTCATATGCTGAGCTGTGTAATAATAATCATTAGTTAATAATTCATTAGCTATTAATAGTTATCAACACACTCATAATTAGATTAGATTAGATTAGATTAAACTTTATTGTCATTGTACAGAGTACTAGTACAAGATAGCAAAATGCCGTTTATACTGTACATGCATATTGCCTAAATATTAGAACATTTTACCTCGTCAGTTTTGCGACACTGTAAATACTCATCAAATATTGAGAATAAAACATTGACAATAAAACGTTTTATATAGCACACAGGAGGCTGCGTTGTTCTGTTAACACCTTTCACCTGGGGAGACTCGTGAGCCTTGTCCACAAGTCACGATACTCGGGAACTATGCATGGGACAGCTAGAAACTATTCTTGCTTCTCGCTTAACACTTAGAGCAGGACTCTGCTTTTGAGGTTTGCTCACCTTGGATACAACTTGTCAACGGCACAACCATGGTTACTATCTCATCTTTGATTGTTGTATTGATTGTTGTTTGATTAAGTTTACAGATATACTGTACAACTGTGTGTGAATTGATTACTTTCACCCTATAGTAACATTTGTTCTCACTCTCAGGCTAAAGTATCTAGGAAACTTTTGAAGGAACTGAAAGCCCTAAGGCTGGGTAACTGAGTAATCTGGCTGAATGGTGGTGACTGGTGTTTCTCTTTCACTGGATCGTTTTGTGTATTTGAGAGTGTGTTTGCATGTCTATCACTACTGTATGTTGTGCAAGTGCATGTGTTTGTGTTCATCACCAGGTGTAAAAGTGTGTAAGTGAGAGGGTCTTTTGTTTATGTTGCACATTTGTCATGCACAGAGTGCAACTCAAAGTGCTCTCCACACAGACTTCATGACAGAACGAACAAATTAAATATATGTTCAAATATTAATGAATCGATAATTAGAAAAATAAGAAATGAATTCATAGTTTACGTTGCAGAAGTTGAAGCTGGTGATGTCAAAGCTGGCTGTCATAAACTTTGCAGAGCATTAAAACAGACCAACCCAGTGTGTGTGTGTGTGTGTGTGTGTGTATTTGTGTGTGTGTGTGTGTGTGTGTGTGTGTGTTTGTGTGTGTGTGTGTGTGTGTGTGTGTGTGTGTGTGTGTGTGTGTGTGTGTGTGTGTGTGTGTGTGTGTGTGTGTGCGTGCGTGTGTGTGTGTGTGTGTGCGTGCGTGTGTGTGTGTGTGTGTGTGCGTGTGTGTGTGTGTGTGTGTGTGTGTGTGTTTGTGTGAATGCCTGTCTGTGTACACACAAGCACATTCCTCTATCCTGATTAAAAGTTGCAATGATGCACCGACACACGCCAATTTTCTGCTGTGTAAGTAGTTGTAACCTGTCACCCACAGTATTGATGGCAAAGGCTGTACAGTACTTTATGACACCATATAGTTACCAGACACAGTTAACTATCAGCGTCCAATGAACTTCACTCTCTTGCCCCTTTCACACGCTTTCTCTTGGCCTCAGTCCACAGGCTGGCAGTGGGACACAGAGCACTAGCTGCAGCTGTGAGGAGGTGCTGAAGGAGACTCCATGCAGGATATGAGATAATGAATGCGCTCAGGTACATATCTCTCTCTCTCTGTCTCTCTCTCTCTCTCTGTCTCTCTCTCTCTCTCTCTCTCTCTCTCTCTCTCTCTCTCTCTCTCTCTCTCTCTCTCTTTCTCTCTTTCTGGTCGTGTGTAAGTTCTTTGTAGGAAAGTGTATGTGACATTTAACAGTACATAATGTAAAAGTTGGTAATACTACATTACGGAGAATAGCAATAATAAACAATAATGTCAATTCAATCAATAGCCGAATGAAAATAGCTAAATACTATAATATGCAAACCATAACACATAATCACATAAGAAACGCTTAATAAACAAAGTGCATGTTGAAGAGCTATGCCTTTAGACCCCTCTTGGAAGACCCAAATGTATCACAGAAATGGAGATCACTGGGCAACGCATTCTGCCATGTAATGTGTAGCCTAATGACGCTAGCCTGGCTAGCGCCTACCACTTCTCAAATGAGACGTGGTCTGGCAACCAGACGTTCATTTTCTCGTATTTAAAAAAATGCCCAGATCCGTTCATTGGGCGCCACGGATGTCAAATGTGTCTGTGCATAGCTCATCATGGTCTTGCTTTTTCCCCTGTTCTGTGATTGGCCACCAACATCAGGCGAAAATGTGGATGTTAGTTTCCAGACTGCCTTAGCAGCGTGAAAGAAATCACCGCGCAAGGCAGGATGGGAACACCCAGGCTATAATGACGCACCAACACACACCCATTTTCTGCTGTGTAAGTAGCAGTTTTAATCTGAAGGCCTGCTTATAATAGCCACTCACAGTATTGATGGCAAAGGCCCTACAGTACTTTACGACTCCACCATATAGTTACCAGACACAGTTAACTATCAGCGTCAATGAACTTCACTCTCTTGCCCCTTTCACACGCTTTCTCTTGGCCTCCCTCAGTCCACACACTGGCAGTGGGACACAGAGCACTAGCTGCAGCTGTGAGGAGGTGCTGAAGGAGACTTCATGCAGGATATGTGATAATGAATGCGCTCAGGTACATCTCTCTCTCTCTCTCTCTCTCTCTCTCTGTCTGATCGTGTGTAAATACTTTGTAGGAAAGTGTATGTGATATGTGATTCAGTATGCATATATCTGTATTGTTATGGTTATGGTTATGGTATGCAGCAGATGCTTGTGTCCAAAGCGACATACAAATAACAATGATAATATAGTTACATTTAACAGTAAACTATTTAAAAGTTGGTAATACTACATTAAGGAGAAAAGCAATAATAAACAATAATGTCAATTCAATCAATAGCCTAATGAAAATAGCTAAATACTATAATATGCAAACCATGAGACATTAGAAACGCTTAATAAACTACAGTAAGTTTGATCCTATAGACCAAAGTGAGAGGTATGAATTTAATTCTGGCCACTATATTGAGACAGTGGCGAGTAACTAGGAGAGGAGTTACTTATTTGGCTGATTGAAGACCAGGCATGCAGCAGCATTCTGAATCAGTTGTGTAACGGTCTTAATACACAAGAAGGTAGGACAGATAACAGTGAATTACAATAATCCAGCTTGAAGATAACCATGGCCTGTTTGTATAAGAAGTTGTGTGGAATCTTGTGTCAGATACGGTCTGATCTTCCTAATGTTGCAAAGGATAAATTGACATGAGTTTGCAATAGAGGTTACATACTCAGAGAAATCAAAGTCGGTCATCAATTATGATGCCTATTTACGTGCCAATCTAGTTGGGTTCAGTGAAGATGAGTCAAGTTGGATGTTTATATGCTAGGTGTTTTAGCTGGAAACACCAAAAGCTCAGTTTTTGAGAGATTAAGATGAAGGTACCAATATTTCATCCAGACTGAAATATCCTTAAGGCCGGCAGAAATACGGTGGGAAAGGTGGGAAAGATAAGTGACATTGAGTGTCATCCGCATAGCATTGATAGTCAAATCCTTGGGAGCGAATGGTCTTATCTAAGGAAGTGATGTAAATAGAGAAAAGCAGGGGGCATAATATTGATCCCTGAGGCACACCTGTGGTGAGGTTGTCACTGCCAAGACACGCTGAAAGAATACCCCTTAAGGAAAGATTCAAACCAGTCAAGAACTTTCCCAGAAAATTCCAGTTCAGTGTATGTCATGGTTATCTAAGGCTGCATATAAGTCTAGTAGAATTAGTAGCCTAATAATTAATAATTAGCTACTCTCAATGCTTCTGTCACAGACAGAAGAGCAGTTTCAGTAGAATAACCACTCTTGGAAACCAGACTGCATGGGTCCAGGTTATTCTGATAAAGGAAGTCACATACAGTACTTGCTTAAAGACCACTCTCTCCAAAACCTTTGACAAGAAAGGAAGAATAGAGACAGGTCTGTAGTTCTTCACATCTGTTGGATTATTCTCTTTAGCAAAGGTGTAACCCTTGTCCCTTGTCTGAGTGAAGTGTTAAACAGGCGTGACTGCATGCCGATAGAGCAGCAGGTGTGAGAGACTGTAGAAGAGTAGACAGGACAGGATCAAAGGGCATGTCATCAGAGGAGAACAAGTGTCAAACAGTGTATATGCATGCATGTGGTATGGGGTTCAATGTGTATGTACATGGCCATGGAATATGCAGATGATGATGATGATGTGTGTTTGTGTGCATGCATTATAAGGTCCAAGAATATATATATATTATATATATGTGTGTGTGTGTGTGTGTGTGTACAGTATATATATATATATATATATATATATATTTATACTGTACACACACACACACACACACACACACACACACACACACACACACACACATACACATGCATACACACACACACATACACACACACACACACACACACACACACACACACACACACACACACACACACACACACACACACACTCAAGCATTTGGCTTGTTATCTTTATTGGGGAGAGAGAGAGAGAGAGAGAGAGAGAGAGAGAGAGAGAGAGAGAGAGAGAGAGAGAGATATGCTTAATGAGAGTTTGGTTCATACTGAGAAAGAGAATGTCATTGGCATTGCAAGTATTTAGAAACGTTCATTCCAAGTGTAATAATATAACATTGTCCTTGTATAATACCATAATGACAGTAGCCTAGGTGAGTAGGCTACTATGCTGACTCTCACATATCAAGAGGTCTCTACTACCACCTGTTGAAATGTGGGACCATTAGTTTTCTGCTCACACTCTGAAATAAACTGACCACCATTCTGAAGTAGACTAAAACGTTACCGACGTTCATTGCTCATAGACATAGCCTACTCTTAAAAATGCCAGCTATACATGTATATATTTTTAGGGTATGTTACTGCCACCTATAATGATACAAATTATTTTTCGTTTTAGCCTGATAATAATTCGACGAGCAATCTATTAGATTAGCCTAATATCCCCCAAATGCATGAACAATTTCCCTCCATATTCCCTTGAAAAGAATTCCTCATAATATTAAGGGTTTCTGATTCAGAGAAGATTCGTTATTAACTTTGGAATTGCCTAGGCTATATGATTCAATGTCTGACATCCACCCCTGCTGTCAGATGAGAGCACCAAGTCATTATTGCGGTTACCACATACCAAGAGACCACACAATCGAAATTACTTTATTGACCCGGGAACGATCTCTGAATATCTTTCTAACTTTAACGCCGTTATTGTTGTGTCCTGAGTTGATGTTAATTAAAGTTGTATTTCCACCAAGAAGTGTAGTGAAAGCGTGACTTATAGGCCTAATTTCTTTGGAGTTGCATCTTACTGGAGAGTTCTTTACCATATGAGAGAAACAAATCAAATCAACCTCTATCCATCCCCAATAAAGTAGTTTCAAAACAAGACATGTTTGGAATGGAATGTCAATGTAAACACATTATTATAATAATAATTATTATTATTACTACGATTATTGTTATTATTATTATTATTATTATTATTATTATTATTATTATTAAGGAATATTTAAAATAGGTAAGTGGGCGTTTAACACCTCGGATTCTCACTCGTCTTCTTAATGTTGCAAGATGGGAAATGTCTGCTTGGGGGAAGCCTCAAGAAAAAAACCTCAGTTTCTCGTGAGAGAAGAAACTGAAACATGAAGTCCTAATAAATACTACAGTCAATGATGAGCTTTCTATCACACTTCAAACAGCGAGCTGACATCGTCCACAGAGTAGCCTATAGCCTAAAATTAAAGGTAAGATGTTTTTGTGTGCTTGTTTGTTTAGCCCAGGCCGATATTTAAATGATAAAATGTTTAGTGTTTTAGTGTTGAGCTTTTTTCTCAGTTAATCTAATAACGGTTGCTTTCAGATGGTTTGCGTGATTTAAGATTCGTTTTAGATACCGGTTTACCTGGCCAGCTATAATTGATTGCTGACTCGATAATAACATTCATCTTCAGACAGTTGTGGATAGGCTAGGGGTATACTAGAAGTCAGAGTATAACATATGTTAGCCTTTTCTTTCTTAAATTAAAAGATACATGAAGATGCGTTTGTAATGTCAGGTGGATTCCAGATGTGAAAACGACAACGGCTTTAAGGAGGCCAAGCGACTCCAGTTTATATGGAGTAGCCTGATCACTACCTGTAGCCTAGTTTTAAACTAGTGATCAGCACAACATTAAATTAAAAGTGGCCTATCCCTATGACAGGCTGCAATTCTGAAAAGTTTATTCATTATGTATTATTATTATTATTGTTAATCATATTGCCAATATTTCAAAAAAGCTTTTCAAGACTTATTTCTTCCAAGAGAACCTCCTCTTAGGCAGAGGGGTGAAAGTGGTAGGGCTATACCCCATCCAAACAAAGAATTTTCAGAGGCACACTCCAAACGGAGGGGTGTGAGAAAGGGGAAGGAGAAAGGTGTAGGGGAAGGGGTAGGGGTAGAAATTAGAAATGAGTTGGCCCTTTGTCTGCTTAAACATCTGCACTCTCATCCTCTGGTAGTCTGGTGGTGTGGTTTAGTCATATACTGTGTCCATTACCCAAGGTCTTATTTACAGTGTATCTTGAATGTTAATCCTGATTTTGCAAGCCACTTTGGATAAAAATGTGTACCGAAAGTATAAATGTATGTAAATAAGTAAAATATTTGTTAATGCAGCTATGTTTTTATTGAACAGTCTGTAAGAGCTTCCGGCTATTATTTTGATATGGAAGTGATCTGGAATAGCAGATTTGATAATGTTTTCTCCCTCTCTCTCTGTCTCTCTCTTAGATGGCAATGTGGAACACTGTTCTTGCTCTTCTACTGTACCTAACATATGTTGACCCATCCTGTTCTGGTGTGTCTCATGGAAGATCCCTGTCCTTCTCAAGCTCTCTCCGCCTAACACGTTCTGTTCAATCCAGTGCCAAAAAGCTGCTACACAAATATGTAAGTACCTTATATTGTCCTCACACACACATACTTTGTCTTTCCAATATCACATCTGGACAAATTAATGGTTTTAAGCATTATAAAAAAACCGATTACCTTTATTCTAGTGGCTCGCATGATTAAATAACCATCTTGTGTCTTTTTTGTTGTTGCTAGAAAATACACCTGATGGGCGATCAACATTTTGAGAACAGAGATCAGGTGCTCCCATCACTTCCTGCTCTAAGTTTCAACTACTCCTCCTGGGTGCTCCTCAAGGTGTGTATGCATTTCAACACACACTATCATTTACATTTATTTATTTAGCAGACGCTTCTGCATAAAATGACTTACAGAAATGAGAAATAAGTGCAGAGGAGATCTTAGGTAGGAATTGCTACTGCATCAATCAATACTATTAGTATGAGAATGAAGGTGTGATAGTGTGTGGTAGATGGAGAAAGCGGTAGAAGGATAGTAGAAGAGGGAAGACAGGGAAGTGAGTGTTAGATGTGTTAAGTTGTTAGAAATGTTAGGAGATCTACAGAAGAGCCAGAGTTAAGAGTTGGGTCTTCAAGAGCTTCTTGAAGATGAGAGAGGTGTGCAATGGTGGCTCTTGTCGCCATTAGTGACGAATAAACACACTATCAAGCTGTATCTCTTGTGAATTTAATGAACCGTCTTTAGTGTCTTATCACCATTACCATCTCAGAAAAGAATTGTTTGCGCTTTGCACAGATATGACAAAATGCTTGCCTGTATGTGTGCATAGTCATGTCATCCATGATGTGATTGTAACAGCCGTGTGTTTTGCTCTGTGTGTCAGGATTCTGAGCGCCTGTGTTGGGATGCGGAGGCGATCCAGGTGTTCTTGGCTCACCTGGAGACCCAGAGGCTCCGTGTGGCGGACGAGGTGCCCATGGGAATAGGAGGTGCTCACCGAGAAAAAAGTGCAGGCCGGATCCAGAGAGACCTAAGCAAGTCCATTGATGACATCCAGGCGGACCTGGAGAACCTCCTGAAACATGTCAATTCCCAGGTACACATGTGGCCTCAACACCTGGACATACAGGCTCAGCAGTGAGCCCATGCATTAGTCTAAGTGACGTGATAAACTCTTTAAATGAATGTGTTAGAAACCACACACTGTGTTGTTCCTCTCTGGACATAGAGATGTGCTAAAAACAACAAAAGTTGTGTTATTTCACCACATTTGTTTTAAGAGTATATTGATTGGACACTCAGAGGGTACTTTCAGTGCACCAAGATACTGTAGCCCCCCAGTTCTCTAGCTCCACAAGTGTGCGATGTCTGCTGTGAAGTCGACTGTAACCGGGTGTCTCTCACTGTTTGTCTTGACAGCTGCTACTGCTGAATGGCCACAGCACAGGCCTGGGTTCCCCCTGTGGCTCCAGAAGCCGCCCTGAGAGGGTGACCAACTCCGCCAGCGCTGCTGCCACCGCCCGAAGGTCCCGTTCCACATGGGAGCGGCGAGAGGAGGGGTACCTGGTCCTCAGGGACCTGAAGAAGTTTCTAAACAGGCTTTTCCTAGACTTGAACTTCCTCAAAGTCAAACAGGAGGCCCAGTAAGCCGACAAAGCTGCAGAATGACAAGTGATTGAATGTTTTTTTTTTTAATACTTTTCTATTTATTATTGGATGTATGTACGCAACCTCAGGAATCTATTTTTTTTACAGAAATGGATGTGTTTTTTACAGTGTTATTATTATTATTTTATAATTATTGTTATTATTATTACTGGATCATATTTATTTGGTTTGACATCATTGTTGAAAGTACTTTGAAAAGGTGTTTGACAAAAGCCTTAGGCAGCTAAAGTGCATTCATCTTTAGGGACATGCACAACTTTCACCTTGAATAAAACCACAATTACCTCGACATAGGGAAAACAGATCTGCATAGATGCTTTTTGTGCCATGTAAGTAAATCCCTTTCCTAGCCTGTTTTAATGTTGATATCTATTTTTTTTTTATATAGCTAACCTCACCAAACCTAGCATTGTATTTCAAGTTACAGAAAGCAAAAGTATTTATTGGGTGTAAATTCCATTTGTGTGAGATTCAAAACTTCTTCAATGCCAATGATTGCACAAAAAAAAAAAAAGTGTTGGGTTAAACCCAAAGTGGAGATGTTGAGAAGAGTGTTTCTGGATCTTGGTTTGTGCCCACATGTCCCCGGCTCACCCGATTGGTATTTCCCGTCGCTATGACCACCATGCAAGCCATTAGCATCTGGATGTGTCCCAGCTGTTCAACATCCTCTTTCCCAGCAGATTCTTCCCCTGTACTTTCCATAGCGTATTTATTTTTTTATACTGTATTTATATCTATTATCAGTATTTATTATTATGTATTATTTAATCACATAGTTGTTGTTTTTTAAATATATATGCATATATTGCAATGAGAGACTTTGAGAGAGAACAGTGAGAAATTATTCAGACATACTGTTTTTTCAATCAACATTTATTTATTGCTGTTTGTTTTTTGGTTACTCTGTTAAAAGTATTGTTACAGTATCATTTATCTTCGTCATTTTGTTTACATTACCAAAAAAAAAAAAAAAAGTGATTCATATGAAATGTGACCCACTGCTGTAAGTGACTCAATAAAGACTCACAAGGAAGCCTATGAACTTGTCTTAACTTGTCTGGACTTGCCTTTTAAATCCAAATGGGTAAAATGAGGTCACTGAAGTAAATATGACATCTAACAGAGAAAAGGTGTTATACCATTTGAACATTCAGGTTTCAGTAATACTTCATATTTCTAAAACATTTACAGTGAAAGACATGAGGATTTGATGTGAAATGTTTTCAGGCGTATTTTGTAACAAATGATTAAGACTAAAGCATCAGCGGGAGTAAACAGTTTTTGGGAACATTGAAATAAATGGCATTGTGTTTGCAATTACATTAGTAATCATCCTTATTTGGTAAGTAAGATTGTTTGAAAATGAAATGAAGAACATTAACACAAAGAAACTTGTTATGCAATCAAACATTTTAAACTCTAACCTCATAACATCTCATGATTCCATACTGTGGACTTACAGGGCTTTGTTTCCAAACAACTGTGCTATGGTATTACAGCCATCTTTAGATGATCCATTGTTGTTGATCCAACTTTTAAGAAATGCCATCATCATCATCATCATCATCATCATCATCATCATCATCATCAATTGGTCGATCTTTTTAAAACCTTAACCAGAAAGTGTGATCGAACACCACCAAAACAAATGTGAAAAAAAAAAAAAATCATGTCCTGCTCTTTGGAGTGTGTTGGTGCAATGGCAAATACTGTAAAATAAAGGTTACATTTGTTAGGTGGTCACACTCCTCATGAGTCTTTTCAAGTTATACATTCAGTGGTTATGTAATTTTAGTGTTTTGATTGTTTTACTGAAAATAAAGCAAAGCAAATGAGATTAGATGAGATTTTGTATTAAATTAAGAAGTGATGCTTAACTGAAGCCAAGTGCATTTTATGGATGTGTAAAATTTCACAATAAAAAAAATCAAACAAAAAAATAAAATGTGGCTTTGTGCTTGTGATTGGCTAAAGCAGGTTATCTTCCTGTAAAATCATTGGTCCACTATTACTGATCACCGCAAGCTGGCATTAGCTGATCTTCATCCTCCTCCTCATCATCATTTTGGAGCTGGGTTGAGGCGAGGGGCCGTCTAGAACACACAACACACTAATTGTTTAGAAAGCAACAACTTTTTCAAACAGAACAATATTACCCTGAAATATTCAAATATGTAGATCTCTTGACAGAATCTCCCTCATCTTAGTAATCACCACCTTGCAGAAGTCTTCCAACTCTCAACACTACACTTAGATGAATACACAAGATTATGTGGGCCTACACTAAACAAAATTCAATGTAGGCAAAAGCAACAACCGATAACACTTAGGATTCCCTATATGAACTGTAACCAAGTAGGTAGTCCAGATAGTTCCAAATGGTATCTATATATTTTATTTGAGTGTAATTACAAGACATATTTGGCCTCTTTTCAGCCTGCCACATGCATAGTTCAACTCACCACGGCCAAGTGTCCACCTTTGGTCTTGACCACCCTGAGCTCTGCTCCGCACGTGAAGTCAATCACGCCCTCCTTTCCTCGGGCCACAGCAAACTTAATACTGACGGCAGGAGAAAAGCAACATGTTGGAGAGAGGTTGTACAGTACGTAGGCGAGAGAGAAGAGAGTGAGAGAGAAAAGGAAAAGGAAAAGATGAAGTGAAACAACGGGAGCAAGACAGAGAGAGAGAGAGAGAGACAGAGAAAATGAGAGAGTGACTTCACGTGAGAGTGAGAGGAAGACAGACAGTAAAAAAGTACAGCACAAGAGTGACGAAGACGGAGAGAGTAAAGATGGAGAGACATGGTACACAGAGAGAAAGACAGGAGGAGCGAGAGAGAAACTGAGGCATTGACCTCTGAAGTTCGCCAACAAAAAAAGCTACCATCTTTGCCCAAAAAAGGAGATCCGGTATCTTGAGATTTTTTCTATGGGAAAATAACATGGGGATTTTGAATTAACGCACCTGTTAAACTCGCGCGGGGATGATGACATTGGAAATGCAGACGTTTTTCGCTACAAAGTTTTGTCCACTGCCGTCTGGTGCATACTGTGATCTTCGGTAGGTGAAGACGGCACACTTTGATCTTTGCTACCCCAGAGCTAACTTACAATGCAACTTACCATT
>NC_084998.1:4115567-4123067 GCF_963854185.1 Sardina pilchardus
CTTTCTGGTGCTGGAATATCTGACTGGCTATCACCTTCTGCTCCATCTAGAAGAAACAGGAACAAAGACACAGGAACAAAACAAAACAAAAAAATGGCAAAATAAGTTGTTGTGCTCAGTCAAATTCAGTCATGTGAACGGGTAGTGCACGTGTGTGTGTGTGTGTGTGTGTGTGTGTGTGTGTGTGTGTGTGTGTGTGTGTGTGAGTGTATGTGTGCACCTGTGTGCATACAGTACATGTCTATGTGTATGTGTGTGTGTGTGCGCGTGTGTGTGCATGTATGTGTTTGTGTGTGTGTGCGTGTGTGCGCCTGTTGTGTGCACGTGTATGTCTGTGTGTGCATGTGCTTGTGTGTGTGTGTTTGTGTGTGTGTGTGTGTGTGTGTGTGTGCATCATACCTGATTTTTCCATTCCGGCTGTACTCTTCTGCAGTAGTCCCGTACCATGTTGCGGATGAAGAGTCTGTGCAGGTGTTCTGAAGCCTGGTGAGGAGGAGGAGGAGGAGGAGGAGGAGGAGGAGGAAGGGAGAGGAAGAATGTGTCATCTCATCAGCAGCCATCAACACAGCCACAATGCGTCCTCCACACGCTCCAAAGGTCATGACCTCCACGATCACACACTGACACCAGCTCCACCGCAAAGGCCTGACTTAAAGGGACACTTCACTGATTAGCATTAAGCTTTGTATCTTTAGAAAACCAGTCATGCTTTTGAATGGTCATGCATCATTCCCTCAGTTTGCCTTGCGATGGGAGAAAAACGGATTTCAATGAAACCCATGAATAGGACTTCCTGCTTTCAATGATGTAAAATTATGATTTTTACATAATTGAAAGCAGGAAGTCCAACATTGAAATCCGTATTTCTCCCATCTCAAGGCAAACTGAGGGAATGATGCACAACCATTCAAAAACATGACTCGTTTTCTAAAGATACAAAACGTAATGCTAATCTGTGAAGTGTCCCTTTAAGATTCCTTGTTTGATGGATTTGATGATCTACTGTATCTCTTGGGTCTAGCGATAGGATTGAGATCTTCAAAAAAGCATCTCACAACTCACAATCAGTTTTCCCTGTTTGCATATGTGTACTACCACTGGCTATTGTCAATACTCTGTTGAATCATATGACTAATATTGGTATTTGTTTCATTTATGCTACATGACTTTACTTTAACTTGTCTTATTGTTACTGTAATATTTATTGAAGTCAATGTAGGTTGATTTGGACTCACACAAGCATATCTGCTAAGAGCTATAAGCATAAACTAAACATACTGTAACCATAAGCAGCTTTTGTCCAGACGAACACAGCTGTCTCTATAAATAGTGCTCCCTGGCCACCGAGTGGGATTCCCCTCTCCTCCTCTAGACAGCTTTGGGATTTTTCTTTTTTTTTGCTTTGCTTTTTATACATCACTCTACATTCATTCAGACTTATTCAGACTTTTTACCACCCCTATCGTGACGTTCTCTCTCGTTGGAAACTAATATTCTTAATGAATCATTTCTTGCTGAAATGTTATCCTCGCATGGCCTATCCTCCATGTTGCCGAGAGATACGAGCCTTGTCCAGAAACACTCCCTATACCGGGATTTAAAACAGCAGCCAGCTCCGTAGCAACTCTAGCCCGACTCTGGAACGACTCTGGCCCGGTTCTTGAGCGAGTCTGGCCCTGCTCTAGAGCGACTCTGGTCTGGCAGGGCTTCACTGGCTTGGATCTGTCAGAGAATCAGCGGCTAGTTGCGTCCGGTTGTTCTCGCTGCTCCCTGGGAGAAGGAACACATGTCCCTGGCATGTACCACAACTCTGTCCTCCTAATTGCACTGACTGAGCGGACACACAATACTGATCTCTGGACGGCGTTAAGCTGATCGAGAGATCGGAGCTTGGCTCTTATGCTGCCGTGTTTAAATATACATGGTGCAGCTCAAGGGTGTGCGATCGTCTTCCTGGGTGCCTCTCAACATGCCTCCTCAATCCTCGATGCTCGATCCTCGAAGGGCGTTCCCACTGATCTATCACTAACACTGGATTGACTATCCCATTGTTTCCCCCCATCATTCTTTATGTAGATCAGTGAGGATCGAGGCCCGAGGAGCGAGGGAGGACGTATAAACATTACATGAGAGGCACCTCTGGTCTTCAACCCTCCTGAAGAGTCTCGCTGCGACCCTGATGTGATGAGTGCCAGCCAGTTAATCAGGTGTACTCCTTCAGTCCCATAGGCGTCCGAGCCAGATGCCCGACAGTGATCCCTCCAGAGAGTTACAGTACTTCCCTAGTCTCTGCAATATGCGTCATGTGCTGGGAGGGTAGCCTTGTACCAGTGGGCTCTATTCTTTAAAATCAGCACCAAGCACTGAGATAGTATTGGGAATGTCCCTTATTTTCCAGTGGAACTGACAACACCTTCCTTGGCATCTTTGGGATGCCCCCATGGACAAGACAGGGCTCAAACTGGAACTGGGAATTTACACCAGAGACATTTTTTTACACTTTTGTTCAGTCACCCGTGCCATCAGTCTATTTTAAACGATAGATTTCCATTGTGTATACAAAGCACACACAGAAAGAACACAAACACATGGATAAACAAACTGTCGTGTCATGCTAAAGACAGAGGAAGTGTAAGTTGATCAATTTACTCTTCCTTGTGTCTTGCTTGCGGTGTATATTCCCTAGTAAGCATGACAGAGAGGACCTGAAACCTACCAGAGCAACTGCTACTGTAACAGTAGTCTGCTGGCACAATGGAGGTACAGCACAGTATGTACATGAGGTACAGTAAACCTCCCGAGTCCCGGCACTGTTAGAGTTGTACCAAAGATTGTATAGTTACTAAGATGAATCATAAAGGGTTTTTTCAATGTAATGAAATGGCACCACTTCCGCCTCCTAAAGGGGCGTGATCAGTGACGAGATAATCGGTTTAGAACGGTGTAGAATCAGCAGAAGCAGGTGCCGTTGATAACAGGTTTATTTCTCCCATAGAAATGCTCCCGTTTGCCTCCTAAATGGAGTGGCAGTTGCGTCACAATGAAACCAGAATTTACCCTCATATGAATCGTCTCGCTTTATAAACCGTCTCTGGTTGTACAGTAGTACGAGACGCTAGCAGCTAGGGGATTCCCCTGCTAGCACACTCAGCTCCTATTCTGAAGTCTTGGGATCAGAAGACCTGGGCAGGGGCAGCGCTGGTCAAGCACAGCACCATTACGCATGATTGTGTGAATGCCCCAACTGCAGACTACTTTAGAGCTGAGTGAGACAGAAAGCCCAAGGACACATTCTCACGCGGTGTTTGGGAAAGGCCTGAAACCTGTCACAACAAGTGTCCCAAATGTAGTGGGGAAGCATTACACATACAGTAGATGATTGGTGATGACTTCCTAAGAGGCCTCAATACATAACTCAGCCTTCCACCCTACCGAGCTAATATACACCTCTGTCTAGTTTAAAGAGACATTATTAGCATAATTATTAGCACTACTGGAAAAGGGAATAATTGTGGAGGAAAGCAACATTGGCAAGCAAAAACTTCAAAAAACTTCAGTCTGAAGTCCACTCTAGTCAAGTCTGAAGTCCAAGTTTGTTGTCCAAAGTCTTTGCTATACAACACTTGCTGACATATAGGGAACTTGAGACTGGATGCTTCGGTACTTTCTTCATGTTCTGTGTGTGTGCGCGTGTGTGTGTGTGTGTGTGTGTGTGTGTTAGTACCTCTGTAAGCGCCGTGGGGGGTTGGGGCCAGCTCATGTCCAGCACGTTCTTGGGCAGGTTCTGTGTGTGTGTGTGTGTCTGTGTGTGTGTATGTGTGTGTGTGTGTGTGTGTGCGTGCGTGTGTGTGTGCGTGCGTGTGTGTGTGTGTGTGTGTGGTACCTCTGTAAGCGCCGTGGGGGGTTGGGGCCAGCTCTTGACCAGCACGCTCTTGGGCAGGTTCCTCTTCAAGGTCATGAGGAAGGAGAAACGCACGTGATCCAGGAAGTACTCGTTATCCGCGCCCCGAGGCTCATCCCTCAGGATGAAGCCTTTGATGAGGCTGAGAGAGACGGAGCGAGAGAAATAAATAAATGAAGAGAGATAGAAAGAAAGAAAGAAAGAAAGAAAGAAAGAAAGAAAGCATTTATTTTCAAACTAATTTCCAAATGGCTAGAGATGACACAGACACACACATTACACACACACACACACACCTGCGTATGGTGTCCGCTGCTTGTCTGCGACGCTTGGCCTTCCTGCGCCCTTTGACCCCTCTCCACCATGACTGGATGGTGACCACTAAAGCAGAAGACAGAAACACCCGCGCGTCTTCAATGCTGCGCTGCTCCGAATCTCATCTCGCTGGCCTGGGTGGCCCTATCAGCCTCGGCTTTACAATTACCTACAAATCTAACTGGCCTCAGCATATGCAACTTGTTTTACGATTGGGTATAGATTTATCGGCAGTGCTTCTGATTGGCCAGAGGCCCATACTGTATCTGCTTGTCAAACTTGTTTTTTGATTGGACAATTTATTTATAGCGCATCTGATTGGCTGGCTAATAGTCCATGCCTGCTTGTCAAACTTGTTTTTGATTGGGCAATATGTTGGAAAAAAGCACCTGCCAAATCCCATAACCCTGATGGAGTTAGCAGCAGTGCGTCTGATTGGCTGGTGTGGTGGTGGTACATACCTGCTTGTCTGGTGCGGTGGTACTTGGCCCTCTCTCTGTAGCCCCTCCAGGAGGTCTGCAAAATGGTGGCTGCATAGGAGACAAAGGGGGCATCCGTTGCACAGACTGCACTTGAAACCAACACTATACAGTAGTTGTATCGATGCACATATACATTATATCATTTGCCGATTACGGGAAACGACTAGCGCTGATAGTTATAGTGACGATACAATGGTGAGTATTCCCCTTTAAAATGTTCATTCTGAAACAAAATGCTTTGCTGACAGCAACCTCCCTTCCAGGACCTAAGACCCGTCTCACAATGGGACATAATCCCCCTGGGCAGATCATTGTGAAAGCAATACTATTAACCACCCATCCCTCATTTCAACATTGCTGCGGCTCAGCGGCTTCTGAATGAGTCTGGATATCTGCTTTCGCTTTCGAGGCCCCCAGCCTGGAGAAGGAGACGGAATGAGAGAAGTGTGGTGAAATTTGGGGGGGAAACTGCTGCAGGTAGAAGGTAGAAGGTTTCCTCATGAGTTTCCCTGTGTGATTACTGAGCGCTTTTATGAATATACACACACGAGCACACATACTGTATGTATGCATGTGTATATATACACAATATTGACAAAAGTATTGGGTCACCTGCCTCGACCCCCATATGAACTTCATGACTTTATGACTGGGGGTCAAGGCAGGTGACCCAATACTTTTGGCAATATAGTGTATATACTGTATGTTTTAGTATGTTTAGTACAGTATGTATGGCTGTCTCCCACCTGTTGAGGTACATCTTGCACTTTGCTGTGGTAGAGGAGGATGTTGTATGCATGTTACTGAGGTGACAAGAATGCACTACTTGACTGGACTTGACTTGACTTGAGAAAATTCCCCGTTCCAACCAATCACCCCACTGTGTGCTGACCAGTGAGGCATGTCCCCCAGGTGCCATTACCTGTCTATTGGCTCGCAGCCTCTGGATACAGAACCCAACAGTACTGAGGTCTATTATGCAAGACAGATTTTTGACTGTTTTTGTTTAGATTTCTTCGCCCCCTAGACTGGGTAAACCCAGGCCGGTCTGCCGGCGATTGGATTTCATCTCAGGCTGGACACCTGCACATTCATCTCTTCTGCTTCCGTTCCAATTTTGCTGGAACCAATCACAAACTGTCTTATCCACCAGCCGCACCCGGATCATTGGTGTGATTGGTTGAAGGACTATCCAGGTGTATAGTCATTTGAACTATGCCCGTTGATCAGGCCTCTTGAGCAGTAGAAATACAGCGCAGACTCCCAGACTAGGGTTCGATTTCAACAGATTGAGCTTGGTCTGGTGATAGGCAGGCTATTTCCCAAAGAACTGTAGAGGGTAAGTAGCCTGGATACCAGACTGTCTGACCTCACAGAGAGTCTGGCCTAGATCCATTGGCAAACGTTGAAGTTTGAAATCATTGGAGTTCAATCACTAATATTTGGTAATGACGTATATTAACCACGGGGAACACAACGATAACGATGGACTTGCAACTTAAATGTAATCGCTCTGGGGAATGCACCCGTGTACGATGACTTAGTCAACCCGACACAAGAGTAATGCTCTGACTCGGCGTACAGATGGAGAAATGAGAGGAGTGGAACTCATGGTGCTCCTGAGCTCGTCTCTGCCGTTTCAGCGGACTCACCCAGGCTGGGCTTCCTGGCCTCCAGCGCATCCTCGGTGATGAAGAGTGTCTTTGGGACACGGATGAAGATTTTGGACCTGTGGATGGATATGGAAATTTGACAATGTGTATGTGAAGAGCTGTTTTCCAAAACGCTATAAATCCATATTTGACAAATATTTAAAAAGTCATGTTATTTAATTGTGTATTTCAGGTAATATCAGTACGACTGCAGTTGTTTTGTTTTGATTTAGTAAAGATAAATCAACTAAACATAACCCAATACAGTTCCACTGAAATTACTTTGGAAAACAAAATAAAAAAAAAATGATTCATGACAATGCATTAAAATGGTGGATACTGTACTGCAGCGTTTGGGAAAATAACTCTTCATGTACTGTAGCCTTCGTCCACGCACATGGTTATTCATTTTTATAGGAATGTTTTGCCCAATTTTTTTTTTTAATATTCAATTCTCTATTGTCATTGTGCAGAGTACAAGTGCAAAGTCAATCATTAGAATGAAAATACCATGTGTGTTATACTAACTTGCTTTACCTGATCTCCTGATTATAAATACTGCTGTATGTAAGGACTAGAGGACACTACAACACGTCAAAATTGCGGGGTGCACATTACTGTATGTGTGTTCAACTGAAGGTGCACTAGATGTTGACTATAAAATCAAACTGCTAATTTAATACGGCTAACACCACTCACTGCCCCGGTGTACTCTATGATCGCATTGACACCATTTTTGTCTATTTTTGGCAGGGATTAGACACGGTTTAAAAAAAAAAAAAAAAACGGAAACTGGAAACAAACATAACCGAAAAGGGGAACAAAACAAATTCCGCGTGATACAGAGTGAGAGCCTGTAGTTGGTAGCCAGTACCGCTGCTGGCCATTGGGCTCCCAAAGCAGAACTGCTTTGTGGTGGGCCTTGCTCCTGCAAATCTTTGTTGTCTTAATGATTTCCTCAAACGCTTCTTATAATAAAAAGGAGACATCAATTATCCGCAATGACAAGCCAGCTGGAACCTGCCATTCTCTCCCCATTTCATGCGCGCTCAGACGCGTTCCCAATTAAGGAGTAGCATACATGTACAGTACAGTAGATCTGCTGCATAATGGAGAGTGAGAGAGGACCCAAATAGTGTCATCCTTGTGT
>NC_084998.1:4140567-4145567 GCF_963854185.1 Sardina pilchardus
ATCAGCTCCCTCCGGCCTCATTTGGGCCTGGAAGTGGGCCTTTATCTCTGGCTCCTTAATGGGGGAAGAGGCTGTGGAACAACAGCAAGACAACAGTGGAGCACAGCCAAGGTATCTGAGCGGAGGGAAGTGACAGACGCCCACCCAATACCCCACACACACAAACACACACTCACACACACACACAATACACACGTACACACACACACAGCGCAAGCCAGCCCGTTAGAGTATTGCTTCAACAGGTGGCCTAGCCTTCCTGTCCCCTGCCCTATGCACACAAACACTTCTCTCTCTCTCTGTCTCTCTCCCTCTCTCTCTCTCTCTCTCCCTCTCTCTCTCACACACACACACACCCACACTCCTTCTCCAAGAACAATCATATTTTCCAGTGGATGAAGCATATGCTTTGTAGGGTCATTGTGAGTACAGGATATAAAGGCTCTAAAGGCTCTGTTCAGAACATATCATACCCATGCACGCACGCACGCACACACACACACACACACACACACACACACACACACACACACACACACACACACACACACACACACACACACACACACACACACACACACACACACACACACACACACACACACACAAGTTACAAGCCAACAACCATAGCTGAGGAGAGATATCTCACACACACACACACACCCACACACACCCACACACACACACACACACACACGCACGCACACACATACACACCCACACACAATGGAGCTCTCACATCCTGTTTAGGCCCCACTCTCAGCTCTGGTTTGAGGAAGACAGGTCTGACATCACATGCACAGGAGAGTTTCTGCTCTCTTTCGTTTTTCTGATCTCACTCCATGTGCCAGTCGTCGGATTTCATTAATCAGGTGGAAATGAGGCTTTCCGATCCCACAGGCGTCTTCATAATCTGCACTGTTCACACCTGCACACCCCATAAGCAGCAGGATTGTATCAAAACCAGTTCAGGACCAGATTAGGACCAGATTAGGACCAGATTAGGTGGGGGCGACATACTAGACCAGGACCCTCAGGCAGTTCTGCACTTATCAATCCCCGAGGTCTGCTCAGTCTTCTCCTGTGCTAAGAGATACACGGCCCTGGAATTACCCTGGAGGAACACTAGAGCAGCTGCTTCCTGCAGTGAGAATGCACACACCGATTTGCATCTTCTAGGGGGGAAAAATAAAGTAAAAAAAAAAAAAGAACAAGTTCCTTGAGTTTCTGCAGTCTCTACAGCCTCTGTGGCCATGCAGGCAGGTGATGACTCGTCAATGGCGACCGGAGGAGGGAGGGTGGTGGTTGTGTGTGTGTGTGTGTGTGTGACACGGGAGAGCCTTGAGTGGACTGAGCCTGCTGATACTGAGCTCCTGGAGTGGCATGGGTGCTCAGGTTCCAGGTAAACACACATGGGGTCACGGCCTGGAGTGTCGGGGTCACGGCCCGCCTCACCTCACCGCTAAGTGATGCCGGCTCTTGAATCAGCACAGACTGTGTTTACGCGCACCTCATTATTCAGGTTACAGGGCTCCCACTCTAAGTGAAATGTAAAATTCCATGACCTTTTCCTGGCTTTCCCAATGTCCTTGACTTCCTACAGTATATAATGAAAGGTATGATATATCAACCAAAGTTGCGTTAAAGTTGCGTGTAGCGTTAAAGAATCTTTTACTTTCACAGCGGGGGAGATATTTGTCAATGTATTTTGGAAAGTGTATTTCAAACTGCTACAACGATATTCCATTCCTTTATCCCCAAAATGATAAAAATTAGGAATAGACTTTCCAAGATTCCATGATATTCCAGAAATTCCATGACCCCAAAAGATTATTGCATCAGCATAGATAGTGTTTTCATGCACTTCAGTATCCAGGTTATGATGATTATGCCAGTTTTTTTTCATTCAGGATATGGTGTTTACATGAACACAGAGAACTCCGGTTATTCATCTCCCTGTAGACATGATGACTACTAGTATCCCCGTTACCAACAACAAAGGTCTATTAGCACAGTCGCACAGCACATAATGGATGAGAAACCGGGATAAGGTTTGTACAGTATCATGGCTTCTTTCTGAATACACCAAGCATAACCGGGTTACTCAAGCCTGGGATAAGGGCTAATTCGGGGTTCTGAAATCGGGATACAAATATGATACTTCAAAATCTCGATTCTAACCAGGAAACTGAAGTGCATTTGTGTTGTACACAAAGTCCTAGTCTCTTGGCACAGCATCTACATTTTCTATAAGAAATAACCCCTCACTAATGAGAGTTCCACATGCTGCTACAGTATGTCAAGCATGAGTGCCATTCAGCAGTAGCCGTTGACCTCATGCTTATAAACAGGATCAAAAAAGCTATGAATGTAGACGTGCCTAAGGGAGAATCATACGACTCTTCATTAGATCTCGGGCTGAAAGCTTGATTTGGTATTTTCTAGACACCCATGATGTGGAACATACAGTAGCTCTGTGGCTGTTAGGCCTTATGGGTAATGTATTCCTAAGAGGAGATGTGGAACATACAGTAGCTCTGTGGCTGTTAGGCCTTATGGGTAATGTATTCCTAAGAGGAGATGTGGAACATACAGTAGCTCTGTGGCTGTTAGGCCTTATGGGTAATGTATTCCTAAGAGGAGATGTGGAACATACAGGGTGCGTTCGTAAATTCAATCTGACACTCTGAAAAATAGAATAACGCTCTGAAGTTCGAAAAAGACGAGCATTCTAACTCCCAGTGAATTTACGAACGATTATTTGTGTTTATGTTTACAATATGGACGCCACTACGGCACTTTTGAAACAGGGTTTATGTATTATTCAAAACTCAATTCCACTGATGCAAGAGCTTTCTTGACAGTGATGATGAAGAACAATGTGAGAGCAGTTATTTAAACCGTCTACATAATCTTGATGAGCAACGCTTGTAATGTCAACTTGGAAACGTTCTTCTAGCACTAGCACTAAAATGCTAACCTGTTAACGTTACGTAGGTAACTAGATTCGTTACTAGCTGACTGATGTGACGTCACACTCTGCTTCTCTGTCCTTTCAGCTGGAGTGCCCAGAGTACGCTCTGGGCGCTCCGAGAGTGTGACGCTCTGAATAAACGAACGATAATTCCATCCACACTCTGAATTTACGAACGGTTAAAAAAGTTTCAGAGTGTGCTCGGAGCGCTCGGAGTGCAATTTACGAACGCACCCACAGTAGCTCTGTGGCTGTTAGGCCTTATGGGTAATGTATTCCTAAGAGGAGATGTGGAACATACAGTAGCTCTGTGGCTGTTAGGCCTTATGGGTAATGTATTCCTAAGAGGAGATGTGGAACATACAGTAGCTCTGTGGCTGTTAGGCCTTATGGGTAATGTATTCCTAAGAGGAGATGTGGAACATACAGTAGCTCTGTGGCTGTTAGGCCTTATGGGTAATGTATTCCTAAGAGGAGAGGGCTACACTGATGAGGCACTCACAAACTCACATCAATGTGGCCGACACCTCAGATACAAAATATTACATAATGTAAAGTAAAGTCTTGCACTATGTGCACATTCACACAGTAGAGCTCTATCGAGTGTTGAGCCGAAGCGCATACGAGCATTTGAACATTACTTTGGACACTGGGCTTCTTATCAGCACAAGCACACAGGTAAAGCAGACCAGTAGAAAGTAATGAGATGAGCGAGCAATGGGAACCACAAGGGCTACTCGACTGGACCTCTGCAGCAGGCAGCTGGACCTTGTCTACGTAGTGGTCCACTGCACCTCCGATGAACGACGAATAGAATAGAATAGAATAGAATAGAATAGAATAGAATAGAAAAAAGGCCTTGATGCAGTACAGCAGTAGTCATTTGATATTACATGTCTTGGTTATTGGGTTTCCAGGGTAATGCATGCATACCTCTGCCTGTGGTCTACATTATGCCACAAAATCCACCAGTCCAATAGGCCAATTGAGACACTAAAGGTGCTTGAATGAAGTGGCACAATGTTTTTATGTGTTGTGATCCTGCTAACATACAGGAGACATATGGTATTTTGCAGTCTTAAAACTAGAGGTGGGTGGCTGTTGTTACTATCACCTGATTGCTATGGATAATCTCATTCTATTGAATACTGACCTGAAGCAAATACTGCATTCTTTACAGATTACTTTATGTTGCATTAAGATAAATGCTATAGATATCGTGACCTGCATGGTCTTGAAGAACCAATGACAACAATTTAGACACTTTGTCCAACTGGTCTAATCCTTCTGCTATTTACTGTATCAAAACAACAGCTTCTCTTTAATGTGATACTACCCTAAGGCCTTGTTTGTATTCAACTGGTTGTTGGGTTGAAGGCAGTTAGGCCTAAAGGTGCAACACAGCAGAAATCCTGTTTAATAAGTCTAACATAACACCATGTTGTGCGATGTGTTATGGCCTATTAATAGAACACAATGCATGTCTGCATTGTACAAAAGTCCAGCATGCATCACGCTCAGCCATATCTGCAGAGCGCTACATGAAGTTGAATGAGCCCAAATCCTCAGTGCGTCCACAGGGCCTCTGGGTACTGTAGTCCAGTGAGCAAAGCACTATGGGGCCTGTAGTCCAGTGAGCAGCGGCCCCTGGGGTGTGTGTGTGAGGAGGGGGGCTCAGCTATGGGACTTGGCAGCACTCCCACCTTCACTCTGCTCCTCTGGGTTTACAAAAGTCTGCCTCTCCTTATAAGGTCGCCCTCTCCGTCCTGAGGCCCTGCTTGGCAGCATTGCTGGTCTGGGTGCACACCAGAACCGACACGTTCCCCACAACACAACCTCTCCTCCAGTACAAGCACCCAGCACTGGTGCCATAGAGACCTGCAGACGCAAACAGGGCCACTCTACGCCCACGAGCCAGCCCCACAAGCTCAGATAAAGAGGCTAAAGGCTAACTCTATCTTTTTACATTTTTTCCCTAGAGTTGTTGTTAAAATTGCTTTAAAAAGCTTACAATTTTACAATGTTG
>NC_084998.1:4150567-4185567 GCF_963854185.1 Sardina pilchardus
GATTTGCTTTCCCAAATGACACAAACCGATGAAGATGTCTGATCTGAGCTGTGTTGTGTTGTAATCCAGACATGATCAAAAAACAAATCGATAAAATTTGGGATGTTGAGGGCGGGTGATAAAGATGCTAGGATGACACCAAGGTAACAGTTTGGATTAAGGTCTTGGGCTATCTCTGCACAACAAACACTGCATACTATGGGTGGGTTTTCTAGAGGGGGAGGAGGGGTAGCCATACCTACCATGTCAGTCTCCATGTTGCTGAATGTGGGGTGTTTGAAACAAATGGAGACTCATATTAAATGACTCAGAGCAGCACGTAGAGTTTAAAATGTGTTGAAAACCTACACAGTCAAACGGACCAGTACCCAGAGAGGTGGTGTTTCCTTAAAGGTACACAATTACATTTTTAAAGTTATATTCATTTGATTATTTAAAAGTCCACAAATCAACACCTACCTTTTTTTTGTCAAAAAAAGGTAGGTCAACCGCATGAATCTCAACACATAACAGTTCACTCATGCCACACCCTATCCAAATATCCATATTATTACACACACGTATCATGTATAGAACTGGTAAGTAGAATTATATGGTATCCACCAAAACACATTTAACCTGTCACCATGTAGAAATTCCAAAGACTACGACCTATCACATTGTTGGTAACTGCCAACTTTACAATTCTAAATTATCATATTCCTTAAAGCTCTTCACAGAACAGGGACATTTAGTCAGTTTCGCCCATTTCTCATGAGCTAGTCTTTCTATGAAAAGCAGGGGAAAATGCTTCTACTGTAAATGCTTCTTACTGTAACCCACATCCTCAGTGTCAGCTCTTATTATCGGTTAAAGGCCCAGAAATCGATTGATAAAAAAAAAAAACCTATCAAACTAAATATTCACAAATATACCCATTCAACTCAACCATCTCTCAGCCTGTCATGATCTTCAGGACTGGATGCAGGGTAAAAAGTCACACTACCGCTCCAACAGAAGATCAGAGCACAGCATCCAGGCTACATTATAGGCTACTGTACATTCAGTACATCACCCTGAACAAAGGGTTCTTGGGGTTCCACCTACAGTAGCCTACCATGCAGGCTTTAAAGATCCCTTAAGGGTTCCTTT
This sequence comes from Sardina pilchardus, assembly GCF_963854185.1. NCBI lineage: Eukaryota > Metazoa > Chordata > Actinopteri > Clupeiformes > Clupeidae > Sardina > Sardina pilchardus. The sequence continues at coordinate 4,151,699 of NC_084998.1, forward strand.
GATAAACTGTTCAAAATGGTTTAAAGAACAATTTAGGAGTGGCATAATTATGAAGCATGCAATAGAACCATTGTTGGCTCTTTGTAGCACTTTTTTGTCTAAGACTGTATTTTCACACCAGTCCAGCTAAAATGAGATGTTATTGAAATACAGGTCTAGCTGAATTCTTCTGCAGGAGTGAAAGCTGCTCCCCTAGTAATTAAAGTAAACAACCCCGGAAAGCAAGTCCTTCAACTGCTTAACAGGAGTAGAAATGCACCCTGCATAATCGGTTAGGTCTCTTCCCTCCTGCAACAACTGGTAATTAGAAACGATCTAACGGACCGTGAACGGCTGCACTATCTGATGTGGCAAGTAACCGAAAACTTGATACAAATGGCTTTTGTTTTGCTTGTAACCAATTAAGGCTGAAATATGATGCTTCCTGCATCTAAAACCTTTGCTGCAAAAAGCACCACGGTAGCGGATGAACTTATTATGACACCACTAGGCTAATAACGAACTATATTTGTCGAATAAATTAGGGTGCTGCAGCTTATTTCCCAGAACTATAAGGCAGCATTTACATTCAATGAGCCAAAAGCAATAAGCCCAGGAATAGGATATACACACTCACCTGTATGACAGCAGCAGTTAGAGGGTTGTACTTAGTATCTTGCGTTGTAGCCTTTTGATTAATATACCTAGTAGCTTATCTGGTCACTTCTGCGTAAAGCGCCTGTTCCACTGTGTGGTGTGGGCATTCCAGGCGTCACATTTCACGACGAGTCGCCCCGTATGACCTCCCGTTCCTTTCTGAAATAAAATACTTTATTTATTCCAATCAAGTACTGAAGCAGGTGTATTTTACAAAAAAAGAAATATATACTTTGCGTTAGATTTTTGATTCCAGGCTATATGCCAGAAATACCCTATACTTACAGACTGTATAGGACAAGCCTACAAGAAGTAGCCCAAACAATGATTGTTTACAATCCTCTCGCAGTCGCGACCCTACTAATCTAGTCAGAAGCCCCGCGCTTGTCAGTGGATGTCAAGTAGTAGCCCGCTATGACATCACATAGATTCTCAGAATTATAAAGTTCTGCGTTCTTGTCATTAATGAGTAGTAGCCTGTCATAATGCACTATCGCTAAGCACTGTACCAGTTTGTATAATTACACACTTTACTTAATAGATAAGTAGCCTAAGCTAGTTTATGTTGTAGCTAAATTACACCATTGGCAGATGACAGGCTACTCTTGTCAACAAGTGAAAGCGTCGCCCTCTTGAGGACATTTGGAGAAACTGTAACAAAAACGGTAAGAACTGTGCGCATGGCACCAAGGTACAGAAGAGGCACCAACATTTACGCAGAGTGGCTTTACTGCAAACTACTATTCACTCTTCTTAGAGAACGTCTACAATGTCAAAAGGCACCAACATTTACGCAGAGTGGCTTTACTGCAAACTACTTTTCACTCTTCTTAGAAAACCTCTACAGTGTCAAAAGGCACCAACAGCATTACACAAGGATGACTTTTTTTGGATCCTCTCTCAGTCGCCATTATACAGCAGATCTACTGTACATGTATGCTACTCCTTAAATGGGAACGCGTCTGAGCGCGTATGAAAGGGAGGGAGAATGGAATATTGCAGCTGGCTTGTCATTGCTAATCATTGATTTCTCCTTTTAAATATAAGAAACTTTTAAGGAAGAAAGTGCAATAAGACCAACTGAAAATGAAACCTGGCGTTTTTCTAGGCTGATTTGACATGGAACTACACTCTCATCTGGTGTAATAATCAAGGCAACTTGCAAACGTACCATGGGCGCAGTGATCATACGCAGCATCTGAAAATAGTCCCCATAGACAACAAGCAGTTAGCCTGGCTAGCGCCGACCACTTCTCAAATGAGACGTGGGTCTGGCAACCAGACGTTCATTTTCTCGTATTTGAAAAAATGCCCAGATCCGTTCATTGGGCGCCACGGATGTCTATCAAATGCGTCTCTGCATAGCTCATCATGGTCTTGCTTTTTCCCTGTTCTGTGATTGGCCACCAACATCAGGCGAAAATGGGGGCGTTAGTTTCCAGACTGCCTTAGCAGCGTGAAAGAAATCACTGCGCAAGGCAGTATGGAAACACCCAGGCTAACAAGCAGTAGTAGTGCCAGTTGTTTGCAAGTTGGTCTTATTGCACTTTCTAACTTGAGAAGAGACACGTTTTAATTGGGAAAATTACCGGAAATCGTAGTCACTTTTAAACATGATGCTAGCAGGCGAGATGCTACTGGTCTAATCCGTTTCAATGATCTATGCTAGGCTGAAGCTAAAAGTTGTATCGCCAGACTCACAGAATGGCTGGATGAACGGGAAAAAGGTAAATATCAATTGTTTTGCTCGAGGGGAGGTGGAAAATGAGCTTATTTCCAAAAACGGCGGAATATCCCCTTAAGAACCCAACCTGCTTGACTGAGGCCATTTTGTCTCTTTGGGTCTGAGTTGAGATTTCAACATACAGGATCCTTGGTAGAAGATGGTCTGTGTAGATATGTGTTTGGGATTGAACTGCGAGATTAGAATGTTTTTTTTTTATTATTATTATTTCAGTGGTTGCAGTTTTAGCAGCAAAATAGCACACTGATAAAAGGCACATGTAGGTAGCTACATGTAGGAGCTACATGTAGGAGTTAAATATTACAAATCATCATGACAAATTGTGTGCTGTACACATACTGTAGGCTAAATCACAAAATAAATAATAATTCAGTGTTGCAATGTCACACTTTATTTGATAGTAATGTTTTGAAAGTGAACATGATGGAAAACAAAACAGAAACAAAATAAAATGACTGACATTTACAGAACAGTACATAAAGGAGAAATGAAAATGTAATTATACAATAACACATTCTTTCTGATGGTTTAACCTACATGCTGTGCATAGAGGGTACGCAACGATCTGAGATAAAGTAATTGTGGCTAAACTGAGAACATCACCATCAGCATCATCATCATCACAAGCACCAACGTTATCAGCATCAAAATCATCATCATCTTCATCACTACCATAATCATCATCATCATCATCATCATCATCATCACACATCTCCGTCATGTCTGTTCTGCTCCTCCACACTGTCTGGTTGCCGTGGCAGCCTGTCCATTCTCACCTCTTCGTACAGCTGAGGAGCCTGCTGTCCCTTTCTGATCCTCAGACTGCGGACGATGATGATGACCGCCACAAGCATTAGCCCGCAGCCAATCAGTGAAGAGTACACCTTGTAGAAAGTAGAGTCCGCTCCAAATGGATGCTTGTGCACGAGGTGGAAACGTCTTGAAGCGCAGCGGCTTCCAAGCTGCTTAAAGAGGCACCTGTAGACTCTGTTGTCTTCTGGTGAGAGGCTGGATATGGTGAGGGAGTGCTTAAGGTCGGACGTGTTCACTCTGCCCCTCAGCTCCTCAGGCAGGTCTGCAGACGCACCCCAAGAGTCCAGAATCTTATTCTCCGACTCAGATCCTCCAAACCACTGAGTTGACAGCACATATGTTTCACGACTGACACAGACAAGAGTTGCATTGTCATTCTGAGAGAACATCACACGCATTGGTTCCAGTACCACACACACAGAGAGTGTATGGGAATGGAACTCTTCCAGGTAAACTGCTTCGCATTTATAGAAACCAGAGTGGTCGGCCGAGACTGATGGAATGACCAGGGAGTACTTTTGTTTGTCAATGTACATCTCCTGACCAGAGCTGAGGAGGCTAGTGATCACTAGGGAAGGGTCATAAGAGAGACGTTTACCTGGAGTTTGCCATTCCACCTTTTTTATATACTCAACAGGACAGAGAAGGGTCACAGTATCCCCTGGTGAAGCAACATGTTCCTCATGAGTGTACTCTGGTATCTTAGGTATAGGACCTTGATCTTGAGGACTACTACTACTACTATCATCTCTAGGAACATGAATATCCACCCTACGCATTCTCAGGCACTGACCATCTCTTCTACTGAGGATCAAGTGATCTCCTAATGCATAATGGATGTGGGAGAAATGGATGGTGGAACTGTTGTTGATCACTTCAATGCCGCGTGGTGAGCCCCCAGGGAAGATTTGAACATAGCGTGTGTATCCAGTGTCTCTGTAGATCTCCACGGTGTCCCCCTGACTCAGATCAAAGGATGTCAAATTATAATCAAATGAGTTGTGTGTGGCAGAATCCACAAAAACCTGTTCCAACAGGTTTCTTTTTTGGCAAACGGTCAGTTGGAAGGTGTAACTTAAGTGAAGTGTCCCCTCTCTCCATGTCTCAGCTCTGTATTGTCCACTATCTGATAGGGTAAGATTCTTCAGCTGGAATCCGAATAGAGTATCATCGGGGAAAAAAAAACACGCAGCTCTTGTTGTTTGTATGACTTGGTCTCCAGAGATGTCGATCAGGGGCTGAGGGTCGTCTCCAGAGCTCTTGTAGAATACATGTGTCACACGCTCTTCAGTCTTCACTGGAAAAATAAAAAGGGCATCTTCACCTGCACATCCAACAACAACCTCACCGATCTGATCAAGTTGAGCAGAATTGAGCTGAAATATCAGTAAGAATGCGATCTGCTTGAACGCGGCCATCTCATCTGTGCACCTCCGACTTTATGTCTTCAACTCACAACAAGTAGACGATGGTCTCTGTAGAAATGAACTTCCTATTGGGCTGATGATCAGATAAGGATTTTACTGTGTGTGCAGTTCTGGCAGGAAGAGAGCTGTGTGAAGGAAGCCACAGGTCTAACTTACTAATGAGCTTTATTGGTGTACCATCTTTCATACACAGAATGCAGCCGAAATGGCTTCACATTGGGAGCATTTAACACAATAATAGAGAGAAAAGAATTGTGATAATACAAACTGTTTGCAAACCAAATGATATTTGAAAAGATGGTAAGGAGATAAATGCAACACATAGAATATGATCAATGCTGTGAAAACTGGAAGACCCTGTAAATATCAGTAGTACATGTACAATGTACAACAATGTGAATAAAGAGGTTAAAAGATAAATGTGAATTCAATAAAAGCACTCATATGCAGAATTTGCCTGTTTGATATACAGAAGCAGGGTGTTCCATAGCTTTTGTGCATATTGGATAAAGGCAGCTGCAGACTCCTCAGACTGATGTTCAATCTTAAAAGGTTGAGCCTAGTCAGGTGATAGTCAATATGATATGAAGGTGCTATGCCATTTACACCTTTGTTATGTAACCTGCGTTGTGTGGAACCACCCCGGTCCAGTCCTGCACACACCCAGTCTTTCAAGAATCTTTCCCAAATCTTGTCAAAGTCTGTCAGTGTAAGGTACTGTAGTGCAGCTAACACAGGGCTGTTGCGCTCCCTCTCTTGGTTTTAGTTTAAAAGTCTAGCAGTCTGTATGAGTTCCGATTTCTTTATATGTTTTTTAGGAGACTGTGAAACGTGCAATGCAGTAGTCTAACCCACTAGTGATAACGTTATGGATGCATTTCTCTGCATCTTGTTGTGTTTAAAAAGGCCAAACCTTGGAAATGTTTCTCAGGTTGAAATAAGTTGCCTGGGTAACTTTACAGATATGGGGCTCGAAGCTTCTCTGTATCTAAGATGACGTAGTGAGACAAAAAAAAAAAGAAAAGAAAAGGGAGAGAAATATGTGTTTCACGTAGTGACAGACGAAAAAAAAAGAAAACGGAGAGAAATGTGTGTTTGACGTAGTGACAGACGAAAAAAAAGAAAGAAAACGGAAAGAAATATGTGTTTAAAGAGTCAACAGGAAACCAGCCTTGCTGTTCTTCAGCAGCCAGGGACACTGAAGTGAAGTTAATGCCCCGGTACTGACTGGACATTATAACATAATATCATCATAACTATTTGGGGGGAGGGTGAATTACATGTTTTCATAAGGCAGCATATCCTTAGAGCACCTTTAAAGGCCACAAATTGTGAAAATGTTAAATTTTCAGTGTTTTAACAGCTGTATTTAAATATCAGACCATTTTGGGACCATTTTGTCGACGTGCCTCTGACTTGAGATTTCAAAATACAGGATCCTTGGTAGAAGATGGTCTGCGTACAGTAGATATGTGTTTGTGATTGAACTGAGAGATCAGAAAGGGACTTTTTTTCCGTGTTTGCCATTTTAGCAGCAACACAGCAGCCTGACTAAAACGTCACATGTAGGTAGCCTGAGTGCACTTCCTGGTAAGAAATGGCAAAAAATTAAAACAGATAATTCATCTGTTGAGTGAAGACTCAACCGGAAGCAAACCATGCCACTGTGGTACAGCCAAGGGCAGCGTAAACTCAAATCATGCCACTGTGGTACAGCCAAGGGCAGCGTAAACTCAAACCATGCCACTGGTACAGCCAAGGGCAGCGTAAACTCAAACCATGCCACTGGTACAGCCAAGGGCAGCGTAAACTCAAACCATGCCACTGGTACAGCCAAGGGCAGCGTAAACTCAAATCACTGTGGTACAGCCATGGGCAGCGTAAACTCAAATCATGCCACTGGTACAGCCATGGGCAGCGTAAACTCAAATCATGCCACTGTGGTACAGCCATGGGCAGCGTAAACTCAAATCATGCCACTGTGGTAACATGTGGTAACAACACAGGGCAGTGTAAGCTTAAACCATGCTTCTGTTTTACAGCAAATGGCAGCAAACCTGTGGTACAGCAAAGGGCAGCGTAAGCTTAAACCATGCTTCTGTGTTACAGCAAAGGGCAGCGTAAGCTTAAACCATGCTTCTGTGTTACAGCAAAGGGCAGCGTAAGCTTAAACCATGCTTCTGTGTTACAGCAAAGGGCAGCGTAAGATTAAACCATGCTTCTGTGTTACAGCAAAGGGCAGCGTAAGCTTAAACCATGCTTCTGTGTTACAGCAAAGGGCAGCGTAAGCTTAAACCATGCTTCTGTGTTACAGCAAAGGGCAGCAAACCATGCCACTGTGGTGCAGCCAAGGGCAGTGTAAGCTGAGGGGAAATCCTAAAGATTCCAACATACCTGTACTCTTGTGGCCTTCATAGGGCATAACGACTGACATTAATGTCATTATTGGGGTTATCCGTCTTGATACTTTCATAGGACCCAACATTTCCAGAGGTCCTCCTGGCTACAGCTGAAATGTGTATCTATGATGTGTGACGTCCTGTTTGGGCCGTCGGTGTACGTTGTTCATTTTAGGACATCCTCAGACTCAGGTGTCAGACTCTGAAAACAGTTTTGTCTGAGGATGACAGAGGTTTTTCTCATGCTGAAGCAATTTTGTCATAAGATGACGGATGTTTTTTTTTAGTCTGAGGATGTCCTAAAATGAACACTGCACCAGAGCTGCGGATAAACTGTAAGTAGAAACTTTTCCACCGTCTCTTACAGTGTAGCCCTGGTTTTCAGGCAGTGGTAACATTTCTCAGACCGTAGCACAGAGAAGGGGATAACCCCTTAAGATTTGTTGGCCCCTTCCCCATCTCCAAGATGATCAACCCCTGCACTATCGAGCTTTTTTTTTGCCATCGTCCATGTCCCACATTCACCCCTCTTTCCATATTTCTGAATTATGCCCTGTGGTCTCTAGCCCTTTCTCTCCCCCTGTTAGGACTGTGTATCATTCAAACTTTCTCGTTATGGTGGACATTTCGATATCTTGATTTTGATATCAGTTCTTAAACAACACTTTTTTGATACCATATGTTTGTAAATCAATTTCAACAACAAAATACAGTATATTCTCCTTTAATGGTGAGATATCAATTATCAAAATAATGATTTTTTGTAAAAAAAATATACAAATAAAGAATATGTAAGAGATTATTGGTATTGGTAAGTATTAAAGTGAAGAAATGTAAATTTAACAGAATAGTGCACGGTTTTCAGTATCCTTTGCACATCAGTGGCATTTCGCTTTGTTGGCATCCACCTTAATGAAGTGGAGCCACACTTTGATTTCTTTACCATTTATTACACCAACACCATGTGAGGGAAAAAGCAACTTCGCAAACATGCAAGGTTTGGGGAACGTTCCCTAACGGGCTGTGGCACTCTACTGGTAGACAAAAGGACAACATTTCGCTCAGAAACTATTCATTGTGGTGTGGATGATAGTCGTAGCTGCCATGACTGGAGGAGGTGAGAGAAAGTTCACTGATCAGTAGACAGAGAGAAGCCTTATCTCTTGGTCATCATACTAGCACCACATAAGGCATATGTTTCTGTTTCTAAAATAATGTTGTTTATTTCAAGAAGTGCTATCAAAATAGCACCATGCGCCAGAGCCTTTGAGTGCCCACTCTGAAACACCAGAGGTATCAACTCGTCTAAAGCCCTATTCGCACGGGATTAGTATTACCTGTGGACCTCTGGTCATTTTCAAATTATCGCCCCACCTCTGTGTTACTTGCAGCGCATTCGCACGGGATAGGCTAAGTTAAGTCTGTAAATCACTCTATTTTCACTGACATTACACCCGGATATGTCCTATGCTAACGTCCGAAAACAACGCAGAAAGTAGAAAAGATATGCAATTGCAGTAGCAATCACTGAGATGCAGATTCGCACGGGATTAGTATTATCACCGGACGTCTGTGTTTGGCGAAATACAGTAGGTAATTTGCGGCGGAATTTTTACTTCACAAATTACAGACATGGCACATTCGCACGGGACTAAGATCTCAGGCATTCTCCGCAATTATCACAAATCACCAAAGGTCCACAGGTAATACTAATCCCGTGCGAATAGGGCTTAAAGGGATATTCCGCCATTTTTGGAAATACGCTCATTTTCCACCTCCCCTCGAGCAAAACAATCGATATTTACCTTGTTCCCGTTCATCCAGCCATTCTGTGAGTCTGGCGATACAACTTTTAGCTTCAGCCTAGCATAGATCACTGAATCGGATTAGACCATTAGCTTCTCGCCTGCTAGCTTCATGTTTAAAAGTGACTAATATTTCTGGTAATTTTCCCATTTAAAACGTGTCTCCTCTCAAGTTAGAAAGTGCAATAAGACCAACTGAAAATGAAACCTGGCGTTTTTCTAGGCTGATTTGACATGGAACTACACTCTCATCTGGCGTAATAATCAAGGCAACTTGCAAACGTACCATAGGCGCAGTGATATCGTACGCAGCATCTGAAAATAGTCCCCATAGACATCAAGCAGTAGTAGTTGGTATAGTAGTGCCAGTAGCTGCAAGTTGCCTTGATTATTACGCCAGATGAGAATGTAGTTCCATGTCAAATCAGCCTAGAAAAACGGCAGCGTTCATTTTCAGTTGGTCTTATTGCACTTTCTAACTTGAGAGGACACACGTTTTAAATGGGAAAATTACCAGAAATATTAGTCACTTTTAAACATGAAGCTAGCAGGCGAGAAGCTAATGGTCTAATCCGATTCAGTGATCTATGCTAGGCTGAAGCTAAAAGTTGTATCGCCAGACTCACAGAATGGCTGGATGAACGGGAACAAGGTAAATATCGATTGTTTTGCTCGAGGGGAGGTGGAAAATGAGCGTATTTCCAAAAATGGCGGAATATCCCTTTAAAAGTCTAGATTTAATACTGGCTACAGCTGGCGCCTTTTTTTTTTATGTCATCTGAAAATTGGTTCCAGAGCTGAACCACATTAAAGCTAAAAAAGGCATCCGGTTATTCTTCTTGAGAAAGGGCTTTACTACAGCTGTTTTCAGGGACGTATGGAGTGGCAGACAGGAATGATCCATATTCCATTTCCAATGTGGAGGACATCTTGTAAGGTGAAAAACAGTTGTGAAGAAATGGGTAGGTAGTGTCTAAGCCACATGTGGAAGAGCTGAGATTCTATACCATTTATTCAAGAGTTTAGCACCTGTGATGACTTTGAGTTGAGGGTTATCAGGGCAAGCCGAAGTGGAGACTTGATTGTGTTGCCATGTTGCAATGATGGCTACAATGTGAAATACCTAGTCCCGAGGCAGCCATGGGAAAGGCCATGGGAAAAGGCCAGGTTACTGCAAGCAGGTCTAGTAGTAGAGGCAAGTTTTACGTTTTTGGGTGTGTGTATTAGGTTCAAAAGAAATCATAATCATGGATCAATTGGAATGGTAAATAATTCCACCTTTGTACCTGGTAAAAGTTGACAACATTTGACAAAGTCTTTGTATTGTAAAATGCAAACTAACCACATTCTTTATAGCTTCAAACAGTGGACATTCTGTAAAACATGAAATTATTTAAAACGAGTGAGTGATACAGGTTATTGGACAGCAAAATAATTATGCGGTTTTTTTTTTTTTTTTTTAGGTGATTATGTGTTTTTTTTTTAACAACAGTTATGAGCTACTGGTAGTGGGTGTTTGGGGTTATGCTTTAGCTGAAAACGGAGGCCTACAAAAGAACAATACTTTGCAGTCATAACATTTAAAGCATACTCTAACCCTCACCAAAATGCAACCTAGGGTGGTTTTGTGAATATACAGTACCTGAGTCAAACGTTTGTTTAAAAGCATTATTGCGTCTGAAGCGCCACTTTTAAGGTTGTCCGTGTTGTCGTTTTCGGGTCAAATGGCCTTTTGAACGGGAATCGTAGGGACACTACTTTTTTGACACACGAAGAAGGCTCGACAACATGAGACTGAGTTTACTAAAAGAAAGGTTTTGCACAACTAACTTGTTTTTTCAGCTCACCACCATCTTGCCAGTCAAGGAGTGACCCCATTTAATCCCAAACTGTAGTTTTATGGGATTATGGCTAGTAATAATTTATGGGTTTATGGCTGAAGGTAGTTAAATTGGCCTGAAAATAGACAGGTTTTAAGGGTTAATGATTGGCTGGATATGAACAAACAGTATCAGGCCAAAGTCAAAGTCTATATCTGTATCTTTTTAGCCAGTTGAATTACAGCACTGACACACACAGCTTGTGCGGACACACGAGACTTCAGCAGACTAAAGTGGTGAATGTGAAAAATGGAGAATCCTCATCAGGTACGTACTGTAGTGAATAGTGAAGTTAGGGGGGATTCAACAGGCCAATGCTAACAGTGTTGTGTCTAACTACATAACAATAAACTAATCAAAATGCTAACAGTGTTGTGTCTAACTACATAACAGTAAACTAATCAATCGCACTGAGAGGTAAAGTTCAATCGTGAAACATCACTTACTTTTAGAATGCAATGTAAAGTCTCACTGCGCACTGAGAATTACCAATGGGGAAAAACCATGCATAGGGAAGTGATTCCACTTAAACACACAGATCAATACTTTACATTGTTTATCATTTCAGTTAATTATTACAAGCTCTCTCCCCATACAGGTCTTCCAAAGGAGAAGAGACTATGAGCATTATGTTAGAGGCATGCATATCAAAATAGATGATATAAACTTCAGCAACCAATATCTTGATAAAGGTGTAGAGCCAAATTATACTGGAACATATACAGTTCCATATTACCCTCGACCAGTGGAATTCCGTGTGTCCAGAATATCTCATGTCACTGACACACAAGGGCTTGAAGACATTTTGAACTATGGCGGGTTCAGAGGACGATGGAGAAGTGGCTTCCTGCGGTTGGGGCTTGTGATTGATCCCGAGGAGATCCCTAATGCGGAGCAGAGGTACCTGGAGACACTCTTCCCTGGGCGCAGTCCAGAAGAGAGAGACAGACAGGAGCCTTTCCTGCACAACTTCACCACCTCTCCTGAATTCTTTGATGCGTCTCGCTATGGAAACTTCCGGTTCACTTTCTCACTGGCTGATTTTCTGCAGATGTATAGCACACAGATCTGTAGAAGTCAGGAGCCCATGTTTAGGGTTTGTGAGACTACAATCTTCAAGCAGACGGTCAGGTATCTTGTGGTGATTCACAGCCCTGATGTTCACGATTACGATGATTGCCCAGAGCTGGGTGATAATAACGAGGGGGTGTGCGCTTACAGGGATGGTGAGATCATCTGGCGCGCTCAAGCCATTTCTGGAACACACAACCTTCGACTGATTAGGGACACACGGAGGAAACAAGTTTGTGTAGAAGATGGCTTTAACGAATTCTATGTGTGGGACCAAGTGACCCTAGCATTTCATATGCCGAAGGAAAAGATTCTACGATTTCCAAAGTTATCTCAAAGGGGGCCTCACCACATGTCCTGATGGAGACATAGCACTGAACGAGCTAATTGGGAAAGAGGCTGCAGACGAGAAACTGTCAGAGATAAACAGCTAATATCTATGCACGGAGATAAGCTAATAGCTATGCAAAGAATATTTGGTAACACTTTACTTGACGGGTTCATTCATAACACATTCATAACAGCTGTCATGAACTGCACATGAAGCATTCATGACTGATTCATGAAGCATGACTCAACATTCATAACAACACTTTCATGAATGTGGAAGACAAAATGACAAAAACTTGTCAAAATAAAAGTCCAACAATCTAGTAATCCATATACAGGGTATTATGAATCCATTCCAGCGTTTGTAAACATCTCATGAATATTTTATGAAGTCTACTTCAAATGTCACTTTACTTCCCATACATACTGGGAAGTAAACTACTGACCATCTGTGGACCTCTGAATGGTTGGACATTCCTGTTTTATATATCTATACAGTCATTGGTGTAGACAAGTAGGCCTATGCATTCTTCAGAGGTTATTATCATAAAATCAACAAACAGACAAACAAAAAACTAAATTCTCCTGGACACTGGACTTCCCCGTTGACGTGATCATGTGACATGATCAGGTTGGCTAAAACAAAAAAGACAGCAATGCTGCTTTGCGATTGTTTTGACAAGTTTTTGACGTTTTGTCTTCCACATTCATGAAAGGGTTGGTATGAATGTTGAGTCATGTTTTATGAAACAGTCATGAATGCTTCATGTGCAGTTCATGACAGCTGTTATGAATGTGTTATGAACGAACCCGTCAAGTAAAGTGTTACCGAATATTTGCTTTGTATAGGGATCACCACAGGCTATCAATCACCCTGTATTATCTATCGTTATTTAGCTTCATGGTTAATACACAGAAAATGTTTTTCATATTTAAAGGTGCAACATGCACTCCAATACAATTACAATATAATTTATGCTCATAATAGATGGGATAAGAAATATGTGAAAGTAGAAAACCTGCTGTAAACAAAATAACCACAAAGCTCCACTGAGGGTAGTCAGGTCAGCACAGCACAGCACATTAGATGGACCGAGCTACAGTACCAACTATCCAGACAGGACATCTACAGCCATCAAGTGCTGCAACAGGAAGGCAAGTCGGATCCACTGCAGCCACACAGACTGTTTACTCTCCTGCTGTTGTAATAAGAGTATTTAGACCCTATCAGATTCAGAGGCAGCTTCTATCCACAAGCCATCAGGGTACTGAACTGCCATAACACTTCATATTATGCAATTATAACAGACCTTGCTATTGTTATCATTGAACTTATTCTGTACATTGGATGGCATTTATAGTTTAAGAATTTCATAAATGATGAATTATGATAAATGATCATGGCAATAAACATGAAACTTGAAAGATGCCTATCTGAGTGACCTGTTCCTTTGGAAGGGCATGATTATAGTAATAGTAAATGTTACAGGGATTCCCAAACTGTGGTGCGCGCACCCCCGGGGGTAGCCTACGCAAGCTGCTTCTAGGGGGTGCGCGAGATGAAAAGGGCAATGGCGGACAGGTGTTAAAAATTCAACTTTTGATTCATGAATAAATACATAATTTCAAATCTCGTCATAATGATATGGACACGTGAAATTAAATATCATTTATAAACTCTATAGTCTGTAGGTTTTCATCAAAAAGGGCGGCTTATTAAGCATGACGCCTGGAATAGAATGCGTTCATTTTGAATGTGTCGGATGGTGGGTTGTCCGTGGGGGAAAAGTTTTGGAACCGCTGCACTAACTCAAGACTCATCGTGGATATACAGTAGCCTAACATTTTTTTCAAAAAAAACAACAAAAACAGAAAGGAGGGGGGCAGCAAAGCTAGGAGTTATTTATGTATTTATTCACAAATCAAAAGTTGATTTTTTTTAACACCTGTCCGCCATTGCCCTTTTCATATGCGCACCCCCTAGAAGCATAAATCACCACTTGAGAGGCACCCATTGTAAACTTCTGCTCACAGGAAGATCATGTGGAGCTGCTGCCCTCTTCTGGTTAAAAATAAAACTCCACACCCCCTACCTCCACCTGCCTAATACAATGGTGACAATGGTGTGTCTGTGTGTGTGAGTACAGTATGTGTGTGTGTGTGTGTGTGTGTGTGTGTGTGTGTGTGTGTGTGTGTGTGTGTGTGCACACACGCACTTCTTCATCTTGCCCTCTCCATTCAACTGGTGGTTACACTTGTCATCAGCTTCATTGGCAGTAAGTCCAAACACGCCCACTGCGACTGCTATAAACACAACACACCTTTCAGAAGTCAGCCACTCAACACAGGAGTTGAGAGAAGAAGAAGATGGCTCACTCGCGCTGTTCTGCTGACACCCTGCGCCACAGAGAGGAGGACCTTGAGCTGGATAAGGATGCCTACGACTTTTCCTCGGATATCAGTACTGACACTGACAAAGAGTTTATTCATTTTGTGCAGCCAGTGGATCCCGATGGGGACAACATTTCAGATGCGTAAGTTTCTTTCATTTTTTTCTGATAAATGATGACCGAGGTTTGTTTTATTGTTACTTTAGTCTACACAACTATTAGACCGGTGTTACATGGCAACTGGCTCCTGTGTTAACTGGCTTCGTTGATGACGTTCCACGACTGATTACGTTTCTTAGGCAGATGTGGCACCTTGACTTGTCAACTTTCTGATATAAACTGGAATAAACAAATACAAATATGAGATCTTTAAATGTCAAAATTGGCTGTTGTAGGCTACATGCAAGTTACACAAAAACTACCATGCTAATGTTAACATTACTTTTTCCCCCCATTGGGATTCTCTCACAGAAACCATGAGAAACATAAGGGAACATCATGTAGGAAGAAGCGCTACCTGAAGGAGTCTGAGAATAGTGGAAGCGCTGCATATTCAATGACGAACCTAAACACGGCATGCTCTTTGTCCACAAGATCAACTCATTCTAAACCCCGTCACCCATGGCTCACAAGCAGTATGCACTCAGCACGAAGGGAACTTAGAGCTGCCGAGAGAAAATGGCGCAAGTCCAGAGATCCCAATGATCTCAGTAACTATCGGTCCTTGCTATCTACCTTTCAATCAGTGACACTTGCTAAACATGCATTTTATCAGAGTAATAACACACTTTTTTACTCAACTTAAGTCTCTTCCTAATCCTTCAACACCATCTGTATCCCATTTGCCATATCCAGCGCTGTTATAGGCTACTGCAAGAAAGCCAAATCCATTGATGTGCACAGAGAAGGGGTGCGATGTTCACCTCTGGCTTGAGTCATGGAACTCTATGACATTCTGGAGTTCCTTATAACTCTTTTTGTTTACAGTTATTGATGAAAACCTTTTGTATTATTCAAATGTAGATTGGGTATTCAGTAGTATTTTTAGATTTAAAAAAACCCCAATATTAGTCTGTTGTTGTAGCCTATGCAAAATCATTGTATATTCCTTTATTATTTACAGATGATGATGTTTAATAAGATGTGACTTAGATGTGTGATCATTTAAAGACCAATGACATTAAAAAATATTTTAGAAAATCTGATCAAGTTTACACCACCAGTGATTAATGGTCAGACAGGTGACCAACTTCAGTTATGCTCAGGTTACGGTCAGGTTACGCTCAGTTATGCTCAGTTATGCTCAGGTTACACTCAGTTATGCTCAGGTTACACTCAGTTATGCTCAGGTTATGCTCAGGTTACACTCAAATTATGCTCAGGTTACGGTCAGGTTACACTCAGGTTACACTCAGGTTACACTCAGGTTACACTCAGGTTACACTCAGTTATGCTCAGGTTACACTCAGTTATGCTCAGGTTACACTCAGTTATGCTCAGGTTACACTCAGTTATGCTCAGGTTACACTCAGGTTACGCTCAGTTATGCTCAGGTTATGCCTCAGGTTATGCTCAGGTTACACTCAGTTATACTCAGTTATGCTCAGGTTACACTCAGGCGCCGCAGATCTTTCAGTTCACCTGCTTAAGCAACAGAAAGTCCATCAGGACAAATACTGGACCATGGGGAGGACCTGAGGTGATCATGGTTGTTATACAAAAGCAACATTCCACAAGGTACAAGGTAAATAAGGTGTAAACCACTTTCTCTAAACCAACTGTATGCTATTGTTTACACTGCACAATATATTTTGTCATATGCACCACCTGCTATGTCTTCATATAATGGACGTGTTCACTGTTTTTGATTAAATAAATTTCACTTGGCATTGATTGTTATTGTTTGTACTTGGACTTGTTGTTTCACAGTAGCCTGTACAGTCTCTAAGACAACACACGCAGGAGGTGACTATAAATTCAATGTTACCAGAATTACTTAGTGGAAATTAAAATGTATGAGACTTTATATGACATGGTTTCAACATACAGTATGAACTGGACATATGAACTGGTTTGGACGTCCTTTGCAAAACTCACAAGTGTAAGGGAAAAGCTAGTGAATTCAACACTCCACAGACATTTATTGATAACTGGATGATATTTGAAATACTTGTAAGTGTTGACCTGAAAAAACATATGCATCACTTTCTGCCGGGACTTTTATGGCTTTTCCAAAATCACAGACGTAATGTCAGCATGGAAGGAAGGACAACAGCAGAAAGGCAAGTGTTAAATATAGCTGCAAGCAGCAATGAGGGGGGCAAGCAGACATGGTTATAGTATTACTGTAAGCAGTCACAACAGTTTTGATGTCAAACAACCCAAGATTGGCTAAGATATGAGCTCACTTCCTGTTCCTAATTTACGAGACAGCATTGGTTCCATTAGCGCCTGCACTAAGGTATTTGGCAGAAAGCGCAAACTCGAGCAATGTTCGACCAACAACACACACAACATCGTCAACTCTTTTTCTCAGGTTCGTTCAGACTCACACTGAACAAACATGCTGATGCCTGTGACATCCTGTGGGAGAGAGAGAGAGAGAGAGAGAGAGAGAGAGAGAGAGAGAGAGGCATGTTCATCACAATTCAGATTTTCCATTTAGACCATTAAAATAGAGCTTTTAGTGATTGGATTTTACTATTATTAACTGTAACTGATTGAACGTGTCTCACATCAACGTTTCTCGTTTCACATTTTCTCATATCACAATCTTCTATAGCAAGTTTCGCAGTGAAATACAGCTTCTGTCATCTTTTATCGAAATCCCGGAAGTACTTTTTTTAGATACCTCACAACCGCGTGTGCCTAATATAACACAACAGAAGTTGAATTTCGCTGCAAAACTTCCAATAGAAGATCGTTGAAGACGTAGTAACCACTCGGTGAGTTACACATTTTAAAAAACGTACGTTTAGGGGTGGTTTAAGGACAGAATAGTCCTGGCCCGTAGCGAGCAATGCTGAAGTCATACAGAGAACATTCTAAAGCAGCCAAATTGCAGAAACACGATCAATCGTCGAGATTTCAGTGTCAAACACTCTTTTGCATCCTAGGCAATACAAAAAAACGGGTAAAGTGTAAAATACTGAACTATTCCTTTCATGCAAGGAACGTCTGTCTGTGTGTCACTCTGTCTGTCAAAATTTGACACAGGTCTTGCTAATGGCATGCATGAGTGCAGTGCAAAGTTTAGTCATTTCGGACAAAAAATTACAAAGATATCGTTAAATTAAGCAAAATACAATTCTACCGCTCTAGCCACTCTAACTCTAGCCACTCCCTTTCTCAGTCTCACCTGACAAACTCACATGTTGCCATTCATGGAGATTACGATGTCTCACTTAACTCATTGAGTGCCAACAACGTAATATTGCATTTTTAGCTCCCATGCTTAGAATGCCAATAACGCAATATTGCGTTTTTCGCTTTTTTTTTAATTACGAAACTAGACACTCTAACTCACCTCATGTCCGATTTCATGAAATCTCACAATCCGGACATTTTATCTGGACATTATATCACAACGCAGCATTTGATTGATATTTCCGCATGAATTGTGTCGAATCAGGCACGTCAAGTCAATACAAGGTCATTTCGTAATTTTGTGGGTTCGTCACAAGGTGGCAGTCTCAACAATGGGATAGTCTATCCAGTGTTAGTTAGTAGATCAGTGTGACCGAGCATCGAGGATCGAGGAAAGAGTTTGCGAACCACCTCGGGAGTAGGCTAGCCTAGGCTATGGAAGAGGTAGCCTACCTTGCTGCGTTACCTGCAGCGTGTTAGAGAGATCGAACTGTTCATTGACATAGGGCGCTTTAAATACACGTAGGCTAAAGTAGGGTTCAGACCAAAGCGTCCCGACGAGACGAGCTGCGACGTTCTAAAACCTTGCGACTGCGACTCAACGTGTTTAATGCTCTGCGACGGCTTGCGACTGCTTGCAACTACGTGCAACTTCTAATTCACACCGCTGCAACTCCGTCTCGTCGCGTCGGGAATCTTTGGTGTGAATTGGGCTTAACAGGTCCCTTGATCATCATCAAAGAATCTTTGATCATCACAGTGCAAGTTTCTGCGATTGCATGCACATAGCAGCTGTGGCAGCAACATAGGTCGGCAGCAGGAAAGGTAGACGAACATATGAATTCAAACAGCAAAACAAAAAAAGCCATTTCTGTAAAAAGTCCGTGAACATTGCGGAAATGTACGTCTGTCTTAAAGCGGCCTATATCTCCGTTTCTAGAAGACAAACAGGGATTTTGATGAAAACCAGCCACTGTTTAGCTTGGGATTTCTCGGGAATGGAGACACGTAGAAATAAACGATTTTCACCCACTGAGAGCTCAGAGTCTCACCTTTCAAATGAGCCATAGTATGTGTCCATAACTATAACATAGAATACGCTGTGGCTCTACAAAAATAGTCAAAAATGATCTAGCTTGCCGGCACTCTGGGACATAGCTTCCAAAAACAATCGGCATACAAAGAGTTAAACAACGGACCGTTTCAAGTTGTTCATTGTTGATCTTGGATAAACATGCTGAGTACAACACACATGCACCCATGCTAGTAAGCAGGCTGTTAAAATAACGTAATGTTGCATAGGCTACTCTACATCAACAACTGCGGTTGCCTACTGCCCAAGCGGTTCTGTTGCCTGATCAGGTTGCTGATCTTGCAACAATATGCCAACACACACGTCGGTAGCATTCTGCTAAAATTTGCATTTAAAACAGCCGCTCTTGACTCTATCTGGACATCGGCTATGGGCATAGCATTCATTCAAACATCACTTCCGAGTTCATAGCACATGGCATGGCCATGGTCATACGGTTAGCTTCATTTCCCAACAACAGCAAAAACGTACGGGTATGTAATGTGTCTAATATTGCCGTTAGCTGCAACTCAAACACCTTTCCCCTTCACTCTTTTTACTTTGCAAAGAAAGTAAAAAGCTCTACTAACTGCACGGGCCTGATTCTGCATCATCGCCAATCTAACATGATGCACCTGCATCAACATAATTGGGCAACAAGTTTCTTGGAAAACATTGTTTGTACGGGCACTGCACTAGTATCAAGAATGCAGAACGAGTGACGTTTCTAAGAACACCCTGCTGGTTTGGTTGTGGCTGAATATGGATCATCAAGTTATATATACACAACCCAAAACATACCACATACAGTACAGTATGTGTTGATGATCTGACACACTACAGTCGCAGGGTCTGCAAGGTCTCAGTGCCACTTCCTCAAACTGCTGAGGCCTTGCACAGATGTACAGAAGTCAAGAGCCTAGGTGCACAAAAGGCTCTTCCTGTACACATATTTATTTCCCGGTGGAAATTAAACTGTTGTAACGGCATCTTCTGTTACATTATGCTCGTTAAATCTTCCACTCTGACACTGAATATCTTGTTCAACTAATAATGGCCGGGTTTCCCAAAATTGTTAAGAAGCTCTTAAGTGCTAAGAACTTCTTAGGAGCGTTGTAAGAATGTTCTAAGAACGCTCCTAAGAAGTTCTTAGGACTTAAGAGCTTCTTAACGATTTTGGGAAACCCGGCCAATAGCAATTTCAACACGTATAAATCTTTCTTTGTCGTAACGCGCTGATTCCCAGGTGCAGCATCCAACCGGGTCCGTGTAGACACTAATTGCATTACCAATAACGGCAGGCTCAAACACACCTGGCTCCATCGGAAACACACGAGCGTACAGAGAGCCTTTGCTGCACGTAGCCTAGTGCAGCGGCCTCATGAGGGGTGTTAGGTGTCCACGGCCATGGAGGATGTCAGCAGTGAGAGCACACAGCATAGACATACACACTCACTAGATGACGCCTTGGCTACTGCTGCTCATTGGAATGACTGCGTCAGTAGCCTACTGTAGAAACACCATCTTGACGTGGGGATCCACTCCTCTTTAGGATCAGTCTCAATCTAGGCAGAGGTCTAACAAAAACGAACTCACCATAAATCGTCAACATCTCAAGTGATGTTCAAGTTCTTTGGTTTATTCCAAATGTCAAAGGCAACATAAAAATCTGCGCACCGAAGAGCTCCCAATTATTCCAAATGTCAGACATGTATTTATGATCGAGTCCAGAGAAAATTAAGCTTTGATAATAATAAAAAATGAATTCAGTCATCTAGAGTCATACACTTGTTACTGCACTCGCCCGTGATCCACCTCCGAGTAATAAGTGTGTGTGAAAGCGATGTAACTCAATTCACAAACTAAAAAGTCACCAAAAGGGTCATTTTCTGAAGTTTCAACAACGGAGCTCAGTTTGCCATCATTGCAAAAGGGCGGCAAATTTAACCCTAGTCAATTTTCTTTCACTTGGATGGCCAAAAGTTGCGAAATAGGTAACACTAAGAACACAGGAGAACTAGTTTAGAGCTTCAGATCCAAGATGGCTGCAGTGTTGACGCATGCTGATAAACTCAAGGGGACATCTAGTTAGTGTATCTATCCAAACACAGAATCAAAGTACAGAAGAGGTTGTTGCAAGACATTTGTTTGGTACAGTATATATCCAGAAAACGTGCACTCATTTGACTAAATTGTGTTCTCAATATAGTAAATTGTGTGCATGATTTAATAAATTGTGCGTATGTTTTAGTAAGTTGTGCGCACAATATAGTAAATTGTGTGCATGTTTTCCTAAATAATGCGCTCATTTTACTAGCTTATCCATTCTGTAAGCAGTATAATGGCGCTGGCTTGTAAACGTAAACTACGCAATCTTTTGGCGTTTGGAAAAAAAAAAAGAAAACATGAAATTATATTCATATGATATGCTGAAATGAATGCCACTGTACCTAGGATGAAGACATTTGACACGCAACGCAGGCAGTCTGAGTCTGCCCAGATTGAAGTGAGAACTCCTTCTGCAGAGTTCGGCTCGTCAACAAGTGCTTGTGTACAGTATCCCCTGTAGCTCCATTAGTGGTTTAGCGTTGCTCAGAGCCATATGCTATTGTGGCGGTGCCACAAACTGTCAAGTTTAATATAATAGCTGAATAGAATAGAATAGAATATATACTTTTTTGATCCCGTGAGGGAAATTCAGTTCTCTGCATTTAACCCAATTTAACCGAATTAGTGAACACACAGCACACAGTGAACACACAGTGAGGTGAATCACACAACCCAGAGCAGTGAGCTGCCTGCCCAACCAGCGGCGCTCGGGGAGCAGTGAGGGGTTAGGTGCCTTGCTCAAGGGCACTTCAGCCATGGTGGACTGGTCGGGGATCGAACCGGCAACCCTCCGGTTACAAGCCCAGTGCGCTAACCAGTACACCACGGCTGCCCATGACTATGCCACCCTAGTGTCAAAACCAGAGACAAAATCTCATAGGTTCAATCAGGCATGAGACGGAGACAGAGTTTTTATTTAAGCACTAAGAATGTAACCTGACTCTCGCCAGATCCTTGTAGTTCGCTCAGCTTCACACAAGGATCTGGGACTCCTCGATAGGATATGTATTTCTGAAGGCGGGGCCTTGTAAAACATCCTTGCATGTGATTTGATAAACCACTTGTCCGTTATCTTGGATGACGTGCTAGGCTACTTCAAGCTCTTGCCAAACCCGGTCGGAAGAAGAGTAAAAACATCCTTGCCACCAATAAATGTCTGCAAAACCATTCTCTGTTCATCTTTTAAAGAATGAATACTTAATAGACTCGACAAAACGGTTGAAATAGCAGAATCAGTGTCAGCACAAGACTCCTCGCTGCGTGCCGCCATTGTTGTTTGAATCAAACACTCGCTTCGGCGCTCCTGATTGGTTCTTCATTTTTTGCTCCCTGGAAGGAGTTTGGATTGCCCTCGAGCCGGACCCTTGTGTGGAGCTCAGCGAAACGCCTCTGGTGGAGCATGGCGGAACTACAAGGGTCTGGCGAGAGTCAGGCTACCAAGAATGGGAGCAATGCAAGAAGAACTTAGACTGGAGGGAAAGAGCTGCAACAAAACATGAAATATTAATTTATTATGAGAATGTATGACTGTACCCAATAGGGTGGGGATGCAGCAAGACAGGGGGCAATACAATTAATTAGACAAGAAGGAGTAGGGCTACCACAGGGAGGCAGGCTGTCCTGAGGAGAGGGAGGTCAAGACCAAACGTGGACCTAGGAGACGCAACCACCGCAACCCACACAGGTGAACAGTACTGGACAACACACATAGTGAACCCACACAGGTGAACAGTACTGGACAACACACATAGTGAACCCACACAGGTGAACAGTACTGGACAACACACATAGTGAACCCACACAGGTGAACAGTACTGGACAACACACATAGTGAACCCACACAGGTGAACAGTACTGGACAACACACATAGTGAACCCACACAGGTGAACAGTACTGGATAACACACACAGTGAACCCACACAGGTGAACAGTACTGGACAACACACATAGTGAACCCACACAGGTGAACAGTACTGGACAACACACATAGTGAACCCACACAGGTGAACAGTACTGGACAACACACATAGTGAACCCACACAGGTGAACAGTACTGGACAACACACATAGTGAACCCACACAGGTGAACAGTACTGGACAACACACACACACAGTGAACCCACACAGGTGAACAGTACTGGACAACACACACACACACACAGTGAACCCACACAGGTGAACAGTACTGGACAACACACACACACAGTGAACCCACACAGGTGAACAGTACTGGACAACACACACACACAGTGAACCCACACAGGTGAACAGTACTGGACAACACACACACACAGTGAACCCACACAGGTGAACAGTACTGGACAACACACACACACAGTGAACCCACACAGGTGAACAGTACTGGACAACACACACACACAGTGAACCCACACAGGTGAACAGTACTGGACAACACACACAGTGAACCCACACAGGTGAACAGTACTGGACAACACACACACACAGTGAACCCACACAGGTGAACAGTACTGGACAACACACACACACAGTGAACCCACACAGGTGAACAGTACTGGATAACACACACAGTGAACCCACACAGGTGAACAGTACTGGACAACACACACACACAGTGAACCCACACAGGTGAACAGTACTGGACAACACACACAGTGAACCCACACAGGTGAACAGTACTGGATAACACACACAGTGAACCCACACAGGTGAACAGTACTGGACAACACACACACACAGTGAACCCACACAGGTGAACAGTACTGGACAACACACACACACAGTGAACCCACACAGGTGAACAGTACTGGACAACACACACACACAGTGAACCCACACAGGTGAACAGTACTGGAAAACACACACACACACACACACAGTGAACCCCCACAGGTGAACAGTACTGGACAACACACACACACAGTGAACCCACACAGGTGAACAGTACTGGACAACACACACACACACACAGTGAACCCACACAGGTGAACAGTACTGGACAACACACACACACAGTGAACCCACACAGGTGAACAGTACTGGACAACACACACACATAGTGAACCCACACAGGTAAACAGTACTGGACAACACACACAGTGAACCCACACAGGTGAACAGTACTGGACAACACACACAGTGAACCCACACAGGTGAACAGTACTGGACAACACACACACACACACACACACACACACACAGGTGAACAGTACTGGACAACACACACACACAGTGAACCCACACAGGTGAACAGTACTGGACAACACACACACATAGTGAACCCACACAGGTGAACAGTACTGGACAACACACACAGTGAACCCACACAGGTGAACAGTACTGGACAACACACATAGTGAACCCACACAGGTGAACAGTACTGGACAACACACACACACACACACACAGTGAACCCACACAGGTGAACAGTACTGGACAACACACACACACACACACACAGTGAACCCACACAGGTGAACAGTACTGGACAACACACACACACAGTGAACCCACACACACACACACACACACACACACACACACACACACAGTGAACCCACACAGGCACTACAAGCTAAACTCCCACCGACACCAGTGACCAGCCTCCCCTGTAGCGCCCCCTATCCTGCAACAAGAAAACAAACCACAAAGGACAACGACAAATACAGACAGCAGGAATAACACCAGAAAGCAAACCACAAAGGACAACGACAAATACAGACAACAGGAATAACACCAGAGAGCTCAGATGACACGAGCTGACCTTTATAGGGCCGATTGAATTTCCAGTAGGCTACCACAATGAAATACAAAGCAATAATAAATCAAATCAAAAACACCCAAAAACACCCAACATTGGGTGAGAAAGTTGAAAGTGGCTCAACTTTATGGTAATGAGTTATGACACGGTTCAGCGACAAACTACCAGCAACGAACATGATCGTACATAGAATGCTACCAGTCGCCAGCGGTGTGTAGTAAAGAAGAACAAACAGGCAAAACAGCAGCAAGCAAAGGATGATAACCCTGGCAATCAGCACCCTACAACCACACCGAAAAGGGTTAGCGAACACACTGGACGACGACGACCAAACAATACGAGGGGAGGGGGGACTGTAGCACCGCATTATGTAATAACACCGCATTATGTAATAATGTAATAAATGTGCACGCCATTATGTAATAATTGCCGCATTCTGTAATAATCTGCCGCATTATGTAATACACTTCTTGAACGCAATATGTAATACATTTTGCCGCATTATGTAATAAGTTATTACATATTGCGGTTGTTACTACATAATGCGGGTGTTGCGTTTTGCCAAATGTAACAATTGGTGCATTATGTAATAGCCAACCGAAATTTACATTTTCATTGATTAAAAACAGCTTGATAATGTGTATTTTACTCCAAATTAATGCTTACAAATAAGTATTAATTTAAGGATGCAATTAAGTATTTAAGCAACTAAATGAAAAACAATTCAGCTGCAACATACAGCCTAACACACTGATCACACAAAGGAATTGCAGAATAATAAAGTGAATTTTAACAATGTTCTTTACCTACAGTAAAACAAGCCATGACTCAAATTTCACACACATACAGTATAGCCCAGCGGTGGCCAACCCGCGGCTCGCGAGCCACATGCGGCTCTTTGCCTCCTCTCGTGTGGCTCACGGCTGCTCAACTGATGTTCTCACTTCTCCTCGGACCTAAACGTTTTCCTTTTGAAATAGCCTTTATTTCCGGTAAATAAAAAATAATTTCAGAATTTGATAGTAGCCTATTGCCAAAAGTAATTATTAATAGTTAACAATAATTGTACCGTCATGATATGGATAGGAATTGGCCAAAACGAAGCAGACGTGTTTATTCTTCAGCCAGGTTTAATGCTACTGTTGCAATCAGGAATACCCTGAAGCTAATCGTAAGTAGAAGGAACACATGCCATTGAAAAGGACCATTTACCGTTTTGTAGCATAACCCCTCTGGTTAATATGTCAAAGTAATCAAAACAAAAGCACTCTGAGATCGCAAAACTCCGCCTCGCGCATCCTGCTTCGCGTCCGCTTAACATCTTGCTTAACAAACAGACAAACCCCGATGAAAACATAACCTCATTTGCGGAGGTGATATGTTTCTAGCCTGCACATTAGTTTGGTACTTGGTATGCCACGGATTCATAAAGCTTCAAACCTGAACATTTCCTACATACTTTTGCAAGTAGGCTGGTAATGGCTATAGACGTCAGACAGTCGTTTTCTTTTTGTTTATTTTCTTTTTAAAAGTTAACTGAACACTTGACATTGCATTATCAGGTGTTGGAGCATTGCTCATGCCTATAAGTCATTCAGTGAGGGGGGATTTGATGTGTGTCTGATCTTTTTTCATTTTCCAATGATCATTTATCAATGATCATTGAGCATCTGCCAAGTGTCTTACTTTAAATGAAAAACAAAGGAGCTATAACTGTAGGCCTAATGTTGTGCTGTTGTAGTATGGACGCCTTTTTTGCTGTGCGGCTCTTTTGACTTTTGTGGAATTTTTGTGGAATAGACTGGTTGGCCACCCCTGGTATAGCCAAACTATCAGTATATGGAGGGGACTGCCTATCAGAATTCCCTTTGATTTATGCTGTTCAGGCACTTAGCCTAAGCCAGTACTTGATATTGCTCCTCCAGCAAGGTACTGATTGGGACTCAGTACTGGCTAGGCTAGGCCTGCTAGTGGAAAGGCAATGTTTAAACGTAGGGCCCGAGCACCGAGGTGCTGAAGCGGCTGCACCGTAGGTGCAAGGCCCTATTGTTTTTGCTCAGATTAAATTTCTTCCGGGCCACGTTTTGCCTTTTTTCACCAACTTGGCATGCTCTAAAACTCTTGAAATTTGGCAGCTATGTGTGGAATTGGTAACACTACTAAGTGACAGAGCTCTGGCCTAGGGTGTGGCTCAGGGACTCTATAGCGCCACCTAACGCATTGTCTGTTGTGGTTGACACATACATTCACGGAAATGGCCCAGATTTGGTAGCCTGACTCTCGCTAGACCCTTGTTGTTCCGCCATGCTCCACCAGAGGCGTTTCGCTGAGCTCCACACAAGGGTCTGGACGCGAGGGCAATCCAAACCCCTGCCACAGTGATCAAAAAATGAGCAGCCAATCAGGAGCGCCGATGCGAGTGTTTGATTCAAATAACAATGGCGGCACGCAGCGAGGAGTCTTGTGCTGACATTGATTCTGCTATTTCAACCGTTTTGTCGAATCTATCGAGTATTCATTCTTTCAGAGAATAGTTTTGAAGACATTTGTTGGTGGCAAGAATGTTTTTACTCTTCTTCCGACCGGGTTTGGCAAGAACTTGAAGAAGCCTAGCACGTCATTCAAGATAACAGGCAAGTGGTTTATCAAATCACATGCGAGGATGTTTTACAAGGACCCGCCTTCAGAAATACATCTCCTATCGAGAAGTCCCAGATCCTTGTGTGAAGCAGACAGCGAACTACAGGATCAGGCGAAAGTCAGGTTACAGATTTGGTGGACATGTGGTGTTGTGGTGGTGTGTTCTATTAATCTAAACAATTTTACATTTCAACTTTATAGTGAATCTTAGAAGAATTTGAGTTATGATTATGATTATGATTTCTGCACATCACATATTTTGAAAAAAATCTCCTAGACGGTTTATCGAAATCATGTCATATAAGCACTAAAATGATCTTGAGGGGTTGCTCAAGAGGAATTACGACCAGATTTTTTAATTGTCGAAGTATATCGAAATGGCGAAGGTTTGAATTATGACGTCTTATCAAGAAACAGGAAGTTGGTGTTATAGGCAGAAAAAAGGTTTTAAATTGGATGTAACTTGGCAGCTACATGTGTAATTGCTTCTGCTAGTCAGAGACAGAGCTCTGGCCTAAGGTGTCGCTTAGGGACTCTATAGCGCCACCTAGTGCGTTGTCTGTTGTGGTTGACACATACATTCACGAAAATGAACCAAATTTGGTGGGCACATTATATGTGTTATTGCTATCGCTAGTCAGAGACAGAGCTCTAGCCTAGGGTGTGGCTTAGGGACTCTATAGCGCCACCTAGCGTGTTGTCTGTTGTGGTTGACACATACATTCACGAAAATTAACCAAATTTGGTGGGCTTGTATATCATTGCTATCGCTAGTCAGAGACAGAGCTCTATCTAGCGCCACCTAGCGTGTTGTCTGTTGTGGTTGACACATACATTCACAAAAAATAATCAAATGTTGTGGGCTTGCGTGTTATTGCTACCGATAGTCAAAGACAGAGCTCTGGCCTAGGGTGTGGCTTAGGGACTCTATTGCGCCACCTAGCGCATTGTTTGTTGTGGTCGACATATACATTCACGAAAATTAACCAAATTTGGTGGGCTTGTGTGTTATTGCTATTGCTAGTCAGAGACAGAGCTCTGGCCATAGACCTAAAAGAAATGGACAAACAGACTCCGTTATTCTCAATGGGAGGGGGCTGAAACAGAAATCTGTTTACTTTACGTACTGCGCAGACTCATACTCATTTTGTGACGTTAGCCATCCTGTACATTGCTGTAGCCTAACTGGTCTGATAGATGGGATTTTCAGAACAACTGTCAATCCATTATTAATGTTCGTTTTTAATATTATTATTTTGTTTACTTGCCTCTAGGTAATGCTTTACCCTATCAAACAGTAGGCTACCGTAGGCTACACGCTTTTTCACTGATCTTGCGAATGACTTTCCGTCATGGTTTTCGTGCAGGCTGGACTGAACTTCTTATCCAAACATTACGGGGAATCTCCTGTCGAACCTTAGCTTCCCTCCAACCGACATGCTAACTATACTTTTTTGCGGGAAACCAACGTTATATACGGGGAAGACGTGAATTAGTTTTGCCTTCGATACCCTATACTGTAGAATACACAGAAGCTATAAGGGCGACACAGGGCACATGTTACATGAAGTTATGGGATCGCAAAAAAATCTGCAATCTATGGCCGTCCATGGGAGTTAGCAGAGTGTTGATAACCAGCTCAATTCGTGTCTCTACTTCCGGGAATATGCCTGCCCCCTTGGCTCTGGCCTAGGGTGTGGCTTAGGGACTCTATAGCGCCACCTAGCGCATTGTCTGTTGTGGTTGACACGTACATTCACGAAAATGAACCAAATTTGGTGGGCATGTGTTTTGCTATAGCTATTCAGAGACAGAACTCAGGCCGAGGGTGTGGCTTAGGGACTCTATAGCGCCACCTAGTGTGTTACCTGTTTTGGTTGACATATACATTCACGAAAATGAATCAAATTTGGTGAGCTTGTTTGTTAATTCTGCCGCTAGTCAGAAACAGAGCTCTGGCCTAGGGTGTGGCTTAGCGACTCTATAGTGCCATCTAGCGCATTGTCTATTATGGTTGACACATACATTCACGACAACTAGGTAGGCTTGTGTGTTATTACTGCAGCTAGTCAGAGAGCTTTGGCCTAGGGTGTGGCTTAGGGACTCTAAAGCGCCACCTAGCCTGTTGTCTGTTGTGGTTGACACATACATTGATGATAAATTAACCAAATTTGGTGGGCATGTGTGTTGCTCATGCACATGCCCACCAACAATTACGTATTGCTTTGTTAGATTCCGAAATGACCGGACCTGCCATCGCCGCTTGCAGCTATATTTATTATTATTAATTTTGTTTTGTTGTACTACAACAAACTAAGCAGGACTGAGATACTGTGTCCTCAATGAACTTGAAAAGAAAACCTTTTATGTTAATGTGTAACATGTGTTAGCTTAGCTTATGGTTGGCTATGTCAACACCAGCTAACTTAGCCAATAATATAATAATATCTGTTAACAGAAAACAGAATGCATGGCACACCCATCTTGTGCACAGCCCATGTTTAATAATTTGGTGCTGTATGTCTTATCTTTGCTGCTGCTTGAGCAAAGACAGATATTTACTTGACAATTGTATAAAGTGGTTAACTATCAGAAGCACTTACCTCTAAACTTGATCTCATGACTAATATGACTGCAAATATTAATTGAAAAGAACCCCTTGTGCATTTAAATGAGCACAACCAAAGTTAAAAGGTGGATTGTTACAATGTAAGCTGAACAATAGTTAACATACTGTCCCCTTACTTATCATTTTTGAGTAAAATACACATTATCATGCTGTTCTTAATCAATGAAAATGTCAATTTTGGTTGGTTACTACATAATGCACCAATTGTTACATTTGGCAAAAAAAAAAAAAACGCAACAACCGCATTATGTAGTAACAACCGCAATATGTAATAACTTATTACATAATGAGGCAAAATGTATTACATATTGTGTTCAAGAAGTTTATTACATAATGCGGCAGATTATTACAAAATGCCGCAATTATTACATAATGGCGTGCACATTTATTACATTATTACATAATGCGGTGTTATTACATAATGCGGTGCTACAGGGACGTCAGCCCACGAGACGATCTACAGTATATATATAGGCCTATATATGACAGAATTTGAATTTAACACAAATATTTCACAGGTCTCAGTTTTGGGACCAAAAATCTGAGACTGTGCAGTAACCATGGCCCATATGTCAGTTGTGTGCTTGAGATCCCTGCACTGACAACAGTTTGTATCTCTGTGGACCAAAACGAATGCATTCAGAGCACAAAAGTTAAATAATTGAGTTTTGTGTTGTTATTCTTTTTAGATAATGCCTCACCCATTGAGTTTTGTGTTGTTATTCTTTTTAGATAATGCCTGTCCACCCACAGCCAACTGTATATAGTTATGACAAATGTGTGCGGATTAGTTAAAACAAATGGTTGGATTACTTGTGGCAAAGGATTTCATCCTATTCCAGCCAGAACCACATATCCTGTTTTACCGGTTTTCTAACTTTGCATGTAAATGAAGTGTTAGTATTGGAAAGGTGTTACATTACAGTTTTTCTCACATGTCACTTTGGTGCATTTTTCAAGTCATAATTAACCTTTACACAACAGTTAGTGAATTTCTCAAAACAATTGCTGCAAACTGTGGTGAATTACCAGCAAAAGTGTGTATCTTACTCAAAATGCTTTAAATGTCTAAGCAAGTATTCATACCATTGAAACTATCAGTGCAATCGAAATGAGAAGTCCTTATGCCATTGCTTATGTCAAGATAGAAGAAACAAAGCAAAACAGTTACACTAAGTTTTTTTAAATGAACAAAACAAATGTCTACAGTACAGTATGTGGAATAGCTACGGCAGAGCTACAAAGATACACATTATTGCATGTTACAAGATAGTGGAAATGTTTCAACGTTTTTACCGACAGACATTGTGACAGTACAAAGAAGGCTTTTACAGCATAGTGCACATAAATAAATGGCCAGTATACTGTACAGTAAAACACTCCTTTGGTCAGAGATGTGCACCACTGCTCATCCTGAGGATCCTGTCACAGGTCACACACGTGTGTACAGTATATACTGTATGCTCGACAGACTATGGCAACTAGTTATGATAGGTACTTAAAAACATTTGTGATGCTCAAGTAATGTAATAAGGCCAAATTGTTTTATGGGGTAGGACTATTCAACAGGGAACCAGTATAGTGCATTTTGACAAACATGAAATTAGCAACACAATCTGTTCACATTTGTACATAATCAATTGCATGGACATACTAAAGCATTGCTGTTTGTTTAAGGATTCAAGGACTTAACCATTTTAGTTGTCATTCCAAAAACATGGGTACGTGAGTTGGGAACAAAACAGGTTACGGAGGTCCCAGTAAGGCCAACAATGAATTGCCATAAAAACACAGCCACTCATACTTACTGTAGTACAATAAATGCATAAGCTCCTGCACACATGAAGAGAAGGATGTGAGGACTGTGGTGCCTTGCCCAGCCTTTTGAGCCTCCTCAGCAAGTATAGCGGTTCGTGGGCCTTCTTCACCCAGCTGCTGTAGTTGGTGTTCCAGGTGAGGTTGTTGTTGATGTGCACCCCCAGATATTTGAAGCTGGGGACGATTCCACCTCCGCGCCCCCTATGCAAAGGGGTGGAGGGTGGTTCCTGGTGGCCCTCCGGAAGTCCACAATCATCATCTTTGTCTTTTCCTCACTAAGGCAAAGGTTGTTGTCCCCCTCAAAATACAATATCATTACTGCCTTGTACAGTAGTGTATTAAAGTGCACATCTTGCTCAATGCTTGGTGTATGTCTCAAAAGCAAGTATTTATACCAATGAAACTGTAAGTGCAATCAAAGTCATTACACCATTGTTTCTGAACAAAATAAGAAACTACTTTGTTATATCAGTATGACAGTTTACTCTGTAACTGTCGTTTCTTACTTGGGTCATTTCTGACCTTCCTTGAAAATTTCATCGAAATCCATCCATGCCTTTTTGAGTTGTCTTGCTAACAAACAGACAGACAGACAGACAGACAGACAGACAGACAGACAAACAGACAAACCCCGATGAAAACATGAACACTTGGCGGAGGTAATAATGAGGTAATCATAAGCATTACTATCCTAAGGTTTAAATCTGCTCCCCATTCCAGGCCTTCAGAGCCTTTGCCTCTGGTTAGGTCCAGCACAGCTTCCTCAGAGTCTGGCTATTTATGGTACAGCACCATCTGGTGGACTCTGGTGGAATTTTTGGAAAGACTGCATCCACAGCAAATGTTTCCTGCTTTGGTACTGTGAAGTATTTATGATTGACACGATTGAGAAAGAGTGGTGAATACTGACACATTGCTGACTTATTCATATTTAAATAAACTAGTATCGAACAGCCTGGAGTATTAGGGACTATGTAACCAGATACTCCAGTATAAAACTAGATGTACCGCAAAGCGACACATAATATGACCGCCCACCGCTCAGTCCTGAACTTTCTCTCTGCAAATATCAATCACGCTTTTGTATCCCATCCCCTACTTTTGTAGCGACGCTAACCACATTTTTCAGTAGCTTGACGGTAACGTCTCTATTTACAAAACCAAGTAACTGTAATGTAGCTAAGCTATTTTATTGATCAAGTAGCACAGTAGCGTCCTCGAAAGTTATTTTCTCCTGGACATTTCTGATGTTCATAACAGCGTCTCCTGCAGCCATCAACACCACAAACTAGACCCAGCTCTTCAGAGAGCATCTCCTCTCATAGCACTGCCTAGTGCCTACAACTAGACCCAGCTCTTCAGAGAACATCTCCTCTAACACCACCTACAACTCGACCCAGCTCTCCAGAGAACATCTCCTCTCATAGCACTACTTACAACTAGACCCAGCTCTTCAGAGAACATCTCCTCTCATAGCACTATACTTACAATTAGTCTTGCTGATCCTATAGCACTAACTGACACTCGACTGTTTAAAAACAGCACTCACTGATGCACTTATTCTTATTGTCATTGCTGGGATTTATAGTAAGGCTACTACATGACACAGTCATGTAAGATCACTCGATATGTGTGAGAATGAGAACCGTTTGTGGCTGGAGGAGCCATTGGTGCAGTGGTAGCATCAGGGATTAGCATCCCTGGGGTTGCAGGTTCAATTCCCATCTTTAACCAAAGCCCAGTTACTCCCTCCAATCATAATATTTCTCCTTTAACCTCAATTGCTGCTGGGATTTCTAGTAGACACAACAGTATATCACACACGGTTATGTAAGATTAAGAGCAACCCTGTTGTTGTGGCTGATGATGGACCTTCAAGGAGAAAGAGATTGGGGGGCTTACTTGGCCCCCCGAAGAATCCCAGCTCCCACACAGGGGGTTATATGTTTTTTCACGTGGTCCAACTTAACAACAGGGTTGCCACACAACAAAAAGGACAC
>NC_084998.1:4195567-4200567 GCF_963854185.1 Sardina pilchardus
CGCAGGACAATGTTTTATGCAAGTTAAAAGAAACAAACCCATATTAACACCATATTAACTGCCCCCCTGTATTATCCTCATAGCTGAAGAAATTTGGCAAAATCAATGTATAAGCCACGGCTAATAGTCTTGAAATTACGGTACTCAGGCCCAATTCTACAGTAGTGCCTGGCCCAGTATAGCACTGAGGGACATGGAGGACTGACCAATTCTACTGCCTGGCCCAAAAATCTCATAGTCAGGCCCAATTCTACAGTAGTGCCTGACCCAGTACCACTGCAGCTCACACTGAATACCCAACACCACCTGCACACACAACGGGTGGGTTACACCTACTCATATCACACACACACACACACACACACACACACACACACACACACACACACACACACACACACACACACACACACACACACACACACCTCCTCAGCTCACACTGAATACCCAACACCACCTGCACACACAACGGGTGAAGCGGAGGACTGACCTGTGGTGAAGCGGGTGACGTCCTGGAGCTTGCCCAGGGGGTAGTTGTTGTTGAAGGCGTAGAGGTTGAAGGGCTTGGGCTCGACGCTCAGCTCGCGCCACAGCTGGTGGTTGGGCGTGGTCCAGCGTCCGGCCACCACGTCGTAGTCGCGGTGACCGAGGTGGACGAGGCGCGAGAGCGGGTCGTACAGGCCGCCCTGGAAGCCCAGCACCAGCGAGAAGGAGGGGTTGGAGTCGTGGTAGATGTCCCCGTACGGCGTGTAGCGCACCTCCTTGATGACGCGGCCGCGGCTGCTGAACACGGCCAGAGGGGTGCCGGCGACGTCGCACGCCACGTAGAACTCCTCGCCGCTGCTCATCTCCATGGCGATGAGGTGGCCCTGCAGGTCGTAGTAGAGCGAGGTGATCTGGGCGCCGGTCAGGTTGTAGAGGTGCGTGACGCGCGTGGGCTCGGTCAGGTCGGCGTAGAAGAACTGCAGCTGCCGGCCGTCGCTGGTGCGCATGGCCACGCGGCGTCCGAGCCCGTCGTAGCGGAAGGACACGCTGCGCTGGGAGTCGCGGTCCAGGGCGCGGCGCAGCAGCCCGTTGGAGCCGTAGTCGAAGAGCACGGAGCCGCGCTGCCGCAGGAAGCCGTCCTCGTCCACGCGGTACTGGATCTCGCCGAGTCGCGTGATGCGGTCGCGCAGGTCGTAGCGCAGCGGCGTTAGCC
Source organism: Sardina pilchardus (assembly GCF_963854185.1). Taxonomy (NCBI): domain Eukaryota; kingdom Metazoa; phylum Chordata; class Actinopteri; order Clupeiformes; family Clupeidae; genus Sardina; species Sardina pilchardus. The sequence continues at coordinate 4,196,766 of NC_084998.1, forward strand.
GGGCGCTGTTGCCGTGGCTCAGCAGGTTGATGTTGCCGTTCAGGTCGTAGCTGTAGCGCCACTGGGGACGCTCGTTCACCGACACCTGCGCCCAGGAAACACACACACCAACCGCCACTCAGATCGGACTCATTTTCTCTCTCAAGGAGGTTGTGTTGTCAGACAACTACAGTCAGAACACACACACCAACGGTCACTCAGATCTGACTCATTTCCCCTGATGCACTTACTCTTATTGCATTCTTCCTTTTTTTTAATTATTTTCCTAGAATTGTTGAGAGAATGACTTTGTGCACTGCTTTGCACTAATGCCCAGTCATGTTGGAGCAGGAAGGGGCCATCTCCGAGTGAGAGCAACTCATGTTGGAGCAGGAAGGGGCCATCTCCGAGTGAAAGGAACTCTGAATGCTTCAGCATTAACCAAGAGATTTTGGACAATTCCATGCTCCCAACTTTGTGGGAACAGTTTTGGGATGGCCACTTCCTGTTCTTTTGGCAACATAGTGTATGTATTTCAGTGTGAGTGTGGGTATATTTACATACATGAATGTATGGGAGTATATTGTGGGGATACAGGCAATTGCAAGTGGCCAACAGCTCAGCAAGAAGACAGCAGACAGATAGTTTTCACCGATCAATAGAGAAGAGAACCGAGAGACAGTGGACGGTGGTAGGTTCCTTACAGATCAAGAGAAAGAGAACAGAGATATGAGAACCGAGAGACAGTGGACAGTGGTGGGTTCCTTACAGATCAAGAGAGAGGAAAGAGAAAGAGAACAGAGATATGAGAACCAAGAGACAGTGGACAGTGGTGGTGGGTTCCTTACAGATCAAGAGAGAGGGAAGAGAACAGAGATATGAGAACCGAGAGACAGTGGACAGTGGTGGTGGGTTCCTTACAGATCAAGAGAGAGGAAAGAGAAAGAACAGAGATATGAGAACCGAGAGAGTGGACAGTGGTGGTGGGTTCCTTACAGATCAAGAGAGAGGGAAGAGAACAGATATATGAGAACCGAGAGACAGTGGACAGTGGTGGGTTCCTTACTGATCAAGAGAGAGGAAAGAGAAAGAGAACAGAGACAGGAGAACCGAGAGACAGTGGACAGTGGTGGTGGGTTCCTTACAGATCAAGAGAGAGGGAAGAGAACAGAGATATGAGAACCGAGAGACAGTGGACAGTGGTGGTGGGTTCCTTACCGATCAAGAGAGAGGAAAGAGAAAGAGAACAGAGACAGGAGAACCGAGAGACAGTGGACAGTGGTGGTGGGTTCCTTACCGATCAAGAGAGAGGAAAGAGAAAGAGAACAGAGACAGGAGAACCGAGAGACAGTGGACAGTGGTGGTGGGTTCCTTACAGATCAAGAGAGAGGGAAGAGAACAGAGATATGAGAACCGAGAGACAGTGGACAGTGGTGGTGGGTTCCTTACCGCCTGAAGCTGCCCGTCGGCGTCGTACTCGTAAGAGTAGCGCGTGATATTGCTGTCCACTCCGATGCGGATGTCACACACGGTGACGCGGCCCATGCTGTCGTACTGGACGGTCATCCAATAGGAGATGGCCTTCAGGATCTCGTACTGCACCTCGATGACCAGGCCGTTGGCGTTGGAGATCTTGGTGTGCTTCATGGCGTGGGTGGTGATCACCTGGTTCAGGTCGTAGTTGATGACGCTGAACTTGCCGAACTGCTCGATGCGGCCGGACACGTCCACGTAGCGGTACAGGTCGATGGGCAGCGGCGTCTCGTTGATCATAGCCTGCATGCTGGTGACCCGGAAGTTGTTGTAGCTGTAGTCGAACCGAGCGTTCACCAGCCCCTCCTCACTGAAGCGGAAAATCTGCCGTCCAACCAGTGGGCCTGCAGCAAACAACAACACCACACTGTGTCATCAAAACAAATCACCTTAATGTCACACCAGCACTGCATGGATTTCACATAAATTCTGTTACATTTGCAATACTAGAAACAGGACTGTAGTCTTAAAGGGATATTCCGCCATTTTTGGAAATACGCTCATTTTCCACCTCCCCTCGAGCAAAACAATCGATATTTACCTTGTTCCCGTTCATCCAGCCATTCTGTGAGTCTGGCGATACAACTTTTAGCTTCAGCCTAGCATAGATCATTGAATCGGATTAGACCATTAGCTTCTCGCCTGCTAGCTTCATGTTTAAAAGTGACTAAGATTTCTGGTAATTTTCCCATTTAAAACGTTTCTCCTCTCAAGTTAAAAAGTGCAGTAAGACCAACTGAAAATGAAACCTGGCATTTTTCTAGGCTGATTTGACATGGAACTACACTCTCATCTGGCGTAATAATCAAGGCAACTTGCAGACTACTGGCACTACTACTGCTTGTTGTCTATGGGGACTATTTTCAGGTGCTGCGTACGATATTACTGCGCCTATGGTACGTTTGCAAGTTGCCTTGATTATTACGCCAGATGAGAGTGTAGTTCCATGTCAAATCAGCCTAGAAAAACGCCAGGTTTCATTTTCAGTTGGTCTTATTGCACTTTCTAACTTGAGAGGAGACACGTTTTAAATGGGAAAATTACCAGAAATCTTAGTCACTTTTAAACATGAAGCTAGCAGGCGAGAAGCTAATGGTCTAATCCGATTCAATGATCTATGCTAGGCTGAAGCTAAAAGTTGTATCGCCAGACTCACAGAATGGCTGGATGAACGGGAACAAGGTAAATATCGATTGTTTTGCTCGAGGGAAGGTGGAAAATGAGCGTATTTCCAAAAATGGCGGAATATCCCTTTAAAGAACAGGTTTACACATGTGTCTGTTTCTGATAGATGAGAGAGTTACCTGTCTACTGATGACAGATGGAGAGTTACCTGTCTGCTAATGACAGATGGAGAGTTACCTGTCTTCTAATGACAGATGAGAGAGTTACCTGCCTGCTAATGACAGATGAGAGAGTTACCTGTGTGTTTCTAATGAGTACAGAGACACCTGTGTGTATAAAGCCTTGTGTGTATAAAGCCGTGTGTGTATAAAGCCCTGTGTGTATAAAGCCGTGTGTGTTACCTGTCTGTTTGTAGCGGATGGAGCAGATGAAGCCGTCCTGCATCAGGTGGATGGTCTTTATGGCGCCGGCCGCCTCGTCGTAGGTGAAGGTGACCAGCGTGGAGTCGTACAGCACCTCGGCCAGGTGGGACATGCGGTTGTACCTGTAGACGGTGCGTCTACCTGTGCCCAGGTGAAGCGTCTGCAGGAGGCGGCCGTCGTGGGCGTAGTCCTGGATGAGGGCGGAGGAGGGGGCGTCCGGAGGGGTGTAGGTGTTGCGGTAGTAGGCCACGGACAGCGTGGACTGGAGGCTGTGCCGGACCATGCTGGGCATAGTGACCGACAGCAGGTAGTCCGTCTGGTCGTACTCAAACGTGTAGCGCCTCTGGCTGTGCAGCAGCAGCATCACCGACTGGGTCAACACACACACACACACACACACACACACACACACACACACACACACACACACACACACACACACACACACACACACACACGGGCACGCACGCAATAAACATAGAGAGGGAGTGAGAAAGATGAACAAGCAATAGCAGCATTGGCTGTCAAATCTTGTACTGCAATTCAATGCCACGTGCAACATAGACGTACAAAGACATAGACACCAAACTGCCCTATTTCACTTTTTTCAAAAAGAATAATAATAATACTGTTTTTGACATGAAAATGCAGAGGATTTCAAAATTTAAGACATATGTCCAAAATGTTTGTACAGAATAGTCCAAATGACTATTGCATCAAAGGACTAATGTATGCATGTTTAA
>NC_084998.1:4205567-4220334 GCF_963854185.1 Sardina pilchardus
GGAGAGGGACAATAACAAAGGGCTGACAAAACAGAGATGCAATAATAAACCAGAGATAGAGAGAGGGAGAGAGAGAGAATAGAGGGAGAGAGATAGAAAAGAGAGGGAAAGGGAGAGAAAAGAGTGGCCATGGGGGAGAGATGGAGAAAGAAGATGGAAGTTATGGAGAGAGGGGGAAAATGGAGGACAGGAAGAGAGGACAGCCTCCATGAGCGAGGAAAAGAAAACAGCTAGAAGGAGAGGGAGAGAGAGAAAGAAAGAAAGAGAGAGAGAGGAAGTGGGCTCAGGTGAAGAAAAGCGTAGCGCCGGCCAAACCACTTACTCGTAGACGGTGGTCCAGGCGTTCTCGTTGCTGACGGTGGCGAGCAGGCCGGTGTTGCCGTAGTAACTGAGCTGGGCCAGGTCGTGGGCGAGCGCCGAGACGCGCTTGAGCGTAGCGCCCGTGCTGCTGAGCGTCAGCCAGTACACCTGTCCGCCAGGTACCAGCAGCCAGAGCGGCACGCCGTTAGCGTCGCGCCGCACGTGCACCGCCCCGCCCTCGCTGGACACCACCGCCGCCACGTGGCCCTCGGGCGTGTAGCTGAAGTTGTACAGGTGGTCGCCCGTCACCAGGCTGCGCGTGTGCAGGTGCGTGCCGTTGGCGCTGAACAGGTAGAGCTCCTGGTCCACCACCGAGCTGATCTCGTACTGCCGCCGCCGGTTGAGCCGCGGCCGGTTGCGGGAGACGGCGCGGATACGCACGTTGCCCAGGTCGGCGATGTACAGCGTGCCGTTGGGCGACACGGCCAGGGACGACGGCCACTTCAGCTTGGCGTCGCGGGCGTAGCCGCCATCGCCTACAGATGGCACAGAGAATAAGAATAAGAATAAGAATAAAGGCTCGTTCACACCAAGAACGATAACGATAACGATAACTATAACTATAACGATAACGATAAAAGCGTCCACACTGGCCAACGATAAGAAGTGTCTCTCCTCATGTTAATGAATGTGATGGCTAGAATATTATGGGTTCTGATTGGCTGTTAGCTTTTTATCGTTCTCAAAATCGCTCTGAAAGTGATCAACAACGATATCGTTCTTCATGTCGTTATCGTTATAGTTTAGGTGTGAACGTTGTCATTCATATTAACGAGAGCGATATTTGTTTATAGTTATCGTTATCGTTATCGTTCTTGGTGTGAACGAGCCTTAAGTCTTTAATTGTCCACCAAGGTGGAAAATTGTCTTTGGCTCACCAAAACACAGGATAAACAGACACATTTCACAGACACATTGATTGGACATACAGCAACTGGACATACAGCAACATACAGCAACATATGACAGCTGAACATACTGAGGAGATGACAACGCCGAATAAATCAACAAATCAACATAAATATACAAAAGCAGTTTTATTCTCTTCACTCTGGGCAGTCTTGGGGTAAAGCAAGGAAAGCTGTAAAGCTACAACTGTCTATTGCTGACAACTTAAGACCTGTTTACGTGACACGGATTAAGACTAATCCTAGTCTAAACCAGAACGCAAATGAAGATCTCCGCTGCAAGAGAGCTCTCAGTCGAGGACAAAGCTTCAATCCGCGTCCGGGAAACTGGCTCTTAGAGTTCCCTGCGTCTCTGGATCGTTGTGTTCTTGGAGAGGTGATTTCGGTATTTAAATAGCTCATGATTTATTATTTTGGGACGCTGGGGTATCGACAGTCCCACTGCGGCTCATATTCGGCACAAACAATGACAAAGGGGAGAGCTAGGAGGACACATGGGTGCAGATTAACATGGGCCATGTGCTCTGCGTCATAAGCCACACAGCGTACAGCGTATAGATGTGCTCCTAATGGCTAATGTGGAAACAGCATGGGCGTCATGGTGAATGTGCAGCCTCCCGGGGGGAGAAAAAAGAAAAGCGAGAAACTCATTATGGGATGTTATGGGACGAGCGGGGGATTGTGTGAGCGCGCGCAGCACGGCTCACCGGAGAAGCAGTCACAGCCGGGGTCGATCTTGCAGTCGCACTCGCTGGGCGTCCCGGCGACGACGGAGATCTCGCCGTTGGTGGTGACCCGCTGCACGCGGCTGGTCTTGCGCTCGTCCGTCTCGCCGATGAACAGCGCCCCCTGGTGGGACACGGCGATGGCCTTGGCCCCCTCCAGAGCCGTGTGCACGGCCGCCCTGCTCACCAGCGGCTGCTGCTCCGCGCCCGGGACCTGGCAGTGGATGGGTCGCCCGGCAACCACGCGCACCTGGTTGGACTCGGTCACCTGCAGCACGATGTTGTTGTCGAGGATGTAGAGCGAGTTGTCCAGCGGGCTGACGGACAGGTCCGTGGGCCACTCGAGTCGCACCTATGAGACAGATGGCATGCAAGTTAGTAGTGTACCGTATACAAGCATTATGTTTACATTGTAGATACGCTTTGCCAGAGCCTCCACAGCCTACAGTGTTGCAGTACTATATAGCATGGATACTCCATTCAAGTTATAGTAGCACAAATGTCCAATAGCCTTTTGCAGTCGGTTGTTCATAACTACAGAAAGACTAAAAATATAAAGGACTTCTTGCTTTCCTGCGTGTAAATCTTTACACTCCTTCTAGTGTCATCTGACTGACAGAGACAGTATACGGCGCATGTCGATTGCACGTTCCAAAAAAAAAAAATCAATTTGCTTTTTCAATTTGTTGAGTGCTCTTGTGTGTGCTTAAGTTCTATCCCTTTGAAGTGGTCCAGACATCCTCCCCCCGTCTCCTCCTCCAGGTATTAGCTGCCTGCATGCTCTCCTTGGCGGGAGCAGGCGGGAGCCACAGTCTGCCGTAGCGGCCAGCAGGCCTGGGTCCGCTCTGGCTCAAGAAGTGTCTCCTCCTCGCGCTTCTTCCAGGTTAAGCTTGGCAGGTCTGCCTTTAAACGGAGCTTGGCTGGGGCTTGGCTGGGGCTTGGCTGGGGCTTGGCTGGGGCTTGGCTGAGGTGCGGGGCCCGGCTGGGGCTTGGCTGGGGCTTGGCTGGGGCTTGGCTGGGGCTTGGCTGGGGCTTGGCTGGGGCTTGGCTGGGGCTTGGCTGAGGTGCGGGGCCCGGCTGGGGCTTGGCTGGGGCTTGGCTGAGGTGCGGGGCCCGGCTGGGGCTTGGCTGGGGCTTGGCTGAGGTGCGGGGCCCGGCTGGGGCTTGGCTGGGGCTTGGCTGAGGTGCGGGGCCCGGCTGGGGCTTGGCTGGGGCTTGGCTGGGGCTTGGCTGGGGCCCGGCTGAGGTGCGGGGCCCGGCTGAGTGGCTGGCCGTAATGGCCTGGGTGGGGGGATGAGCGCTGGCTGGGACGGGCTTTGGCTGTCTTAGTGTGAGTGTCTCATTATGGGAGCCTGGCGCCCAGCCCGGCTCTGTAATCACCCTGCTCTTTAACTAGAGCTGCGAAACTCACTTGTCCACAGCTTTTTGGCCCAATGATTCAAACTGCTGGAGGAGAAAACGAGATTCCATCTTCTTAGAGCCACCGCCGGGCTGATGGATAAACAGCTCCTTCGTTTGTCTCTCGGCGAATGTGTGTGTGTGTGTGTGTGTGTGTGTGTGTGTGTGTGAGAGAGAGAGATGCCGTTCGAAAAATAACACAACACCTCTAATGCATAAGCCTACTTAGCCTTCCATACCAAACAGCCGTGTTCTAAAGGGCATGAAAGAAAGGGAGGAACTGATGAAAAAGAAATCATGCTTGTTGAGGTTGAATACATGAAAAGCAAAATAGGAGCGATGGATAGATAGATAGGGATTTTAAGGGAGTGAGAGAGAGAGGGAGATCAAGGGAGGGAGAGAGAGAGAGAGAAATTCAAAGTGATTTTGCTAAATAATATGACAGAGTAGGACAGTATATGACTTATCTTTGCACAGGATCACTTATCTACTAAAACATAAAAACTCCTCTCTCTCTCTCTCTCCCTCTCTCACACACACACACACACACACACACACACACACACACACTCACACTGAGACACATAAACACACAGTCATACACACACCCTAACGATCTTGATACATTGATAAATGCCATACTTTGCGTGGAAACAAGCGTACTCCTGTTTTACGCCTGTTTTTGGTCGTACGCAGGTTTCATAAATGAGGGCCATTGTCTCAGAAGTTGGCTTTGTGGGCAGTTCACCTTAGAGAGCTGTGTGTGTGTTTTTTAACCTCGATGTCTTGAATTCAGCCCCGGTTAGACATCCACAAAAAAAGATGCCCCAGCCGAAGGACCAGATGCCCTGCGAGGGCCGTCAGAGAGCCCCAGCGTAAGATTGACCACAGCGTCATCCCCTCCCTTACACACACACACACATGTGTGTGTGTGTGTGTGTGTGTGTGTGTGTGTGTGTATGCCGCTGGTCGAGGGCCGTCAGAGAGCCCCAGCGCAAGATTGACCACAGCGTCATCCCCTCCCTTACACACACACACACACATGTGTGTGTGTGTGTGTGTGTGTGTGTGTGTGTATGCCGCTGGTCGAGGGCCGTCAGAGAGCCCCAGCGCAAGATTGACCACAGCGTCATCTACTCCCTTAAGCCGCTGGTCCAGGCGGCCTCCTGGTGTGCCCTGAATGACTTTTGGGAATTGGGAGAGGAGATGGAACTCTGGAGGTATCGGGGGAGAGAAGGCGCTTGGCTCTGGCTAAATAGCTCACGTTTCGCCATCTCTCTGCACTGCACGAAATCCCGGCACACACACACACACACACACACACACCGGCCTCCAGACGCCAGAGAGACAGGTAGTCGCTGTGCCAGGTGTAGAAGCCGCGGGGATAAAAACTCTCTGTGCTGCTCGGGACATCTGTGTGTGGGTGTGTGAGTGTGTGGGTGTGTGTGTGTGGGTGTGTGTGACAATAGGATAATTTATCTGTCATTCTGTGTTTCTCTATGTGTGTGTGTGTGTGTGTGTGTGTGAGAGAGAGAGAGAATGGGGTCATTTATTTGTCCGTCTGTGTGTGTGTGTGTGTGTGTGTGTGTGTGTGTGTGTGTGTGTGTATGTGTGTGTGTGTGTGAGTGTGTGTGTGTGTGTGTGTGTGTGTGTGTGTGTGTGTGTGTGTGTGTGTGTGTGTGTGTGTGTGTGTATGTGTGTGTGTGTGTGAGTGTGTGTGTGTGCCTCTTTTCATTCGATTCAGCTTTTCACTCTCTCCTAACTGTGATGGAGTTGGGGTGCAGGAACATCTCTTCAGGTGAGTTTTGTCTTCTCTTCAAGAGGAATTCCAATCAGGCAAAAAAATGTCTCGGCAGTTTCCATCCAAACTGGTGGTTAAGCAGGAGGATCCGCACCTCCAAGATGTGAGTGTTGTAGGAATAAGAGAGGTCCTTTTTAGAAGAGAAAACCGTGTGTGTGTGTGTGTGTGTGTGTGTGAATGAAAAGTGCAAAGAAAGGAAAGTGGAGAGCTAGAGAGAAAGGGGCCGTGTGTAAATGATCAGCTTGAGAGGGTGCGGCAGCAGCTGTCGGTTATGGCCAAGTGGATGAAAATGAATCCATTCCAAGGTAATTCTCCTCCAAAATGGCTCCACCACACGGGGAAAGACCTCCACCTCCTCCTCCTCCTCCTCCTCCTCCTCCACCTCCACCTCCTCCTCCTCCTCCTCCTCCTCCCCCTCCTCCTCCTCCTCCTCCCCCTCCTCCTCCTCCTCGGCTGTGGAGAGGCAGATGAGAGTGGCGCGGCGTGGCGTGGCGAGGGGGAGGGGGGGGGAGATGGGCTGGCTGCCGCTGGAGCAGTGGTCGGGCAGTATTGGGGAGGGGTGGGGGAGATGGGTGGGGGAGATGGGCTGGGGAGGGGGGGGGGGGCGCTGGAGCAGTGGTCGGGCAGTATTAAGTGGGAAGAGTGTCAGAGCCACAGGATGATGGGGATTATTCAAATGTCCTCTCTTTTAACAGAGGGCCCCATGGCACTGCTGTCTCTCTCTCTCTCTCTCTCTCTCTTTTTCTCTCTCTGTCCTTCTATCGTTCAGTCTCCCTCTCTGTCCTCCTCTCTCTCTCTCTTTCTCTCTCTCTCTCTTTTTCTCTCTCTGTCCTTCTATCGTTCAGTCTCCCTCTCTGTCCTTCTCTCTCTCTCTCTTTGTCTCCCTCTCTGTCCTCCTCTCTCTCTCTCTCTCTCTCTCTCTCTCTCTCTCTCTCTCTCCCTCTCTCCCTCTCTTTCCCGCGTGTGCATCAGGGTGGCTATTGGATGTGAGCGGCTGGCTTGTTGAGAGGGTCCACTGAGCAAATGGGCGCGTGTCAAAGAGGGAAGCAGCCCTGGCGCTCTTGACGCCACGCTCCCAAAATGAATTCATAAGGAAAATGGATTCTTGGACCGCTGTCCTCTTGAGACCTGTGAGCATGTCTGTGTGTTTGTGTGTGTGTGTGTGTGTGTGTGTGTGTGTGTGTGTGTGCTTGTGTGTGTGTGCTGTTTAGAGATGCGTCAGGACACGTGTCTGGCGAAAGGCCCAGCCAAGTAAACAGCCAAGCTTTTGTTTGTATGTGTGTGTGTGTGTGTGGGTGTGTGTGTGTGCATGTGTGTGTGTGTGTGTGTGTGTGTGTGTGTGTGTGTGTGTGTGTGTGTGTGTGTGTGTGCGCATGTGTGTGTGTGTATGTGTGCTCCCTGTGGTCACGTGGCGTGCGGCTGCAGGAGAGTGGGTGAGCATGAGGCTAATCACATGACAGAGGAGCGGAGAGGAGCCGAGTGTAATCCCTGCGCTATTATGGCATCAAATCCCACAATGAACAGCAGTTCATTAAAACACTCAGTCAGCTGCTGCCAGCCCCACTGTCACAGAGGCTGGGGTGTGTGTGGAAGAAGAGAGGGAGAGAAAGAGAGAGAGAATGGGATAGAGAGAGAGAGAGAGAGAGAGAGAGAGAGAGAGAGAGAGAGAGAGAGAGAGAGAGAGAGAGAGGGAGGGAGGGAATGGGAGAGAGAGGGAGGGAAAGAGAGAAAGAGAATGGGAGAGATAAAATGGGGGAGAGGGAGAGACAGGGAACAGGAGAAAGAGAGAGAGAGAGAATGGAGGGTGAGATAGAGCGTGTAATTGTGTCAGTCTCTCTCTCTCTCTCTCTCTCTGTATGTTGTGGCATGTGTGTTTGGATTGGTGACTGGCGAGGGAGTAGTTGGTGCCAGGCAGGTATGCGTGAACATCTGCTCACCTGACTGATGTCCATGTGCGAGTCGCAGCTCAGGGGCTGCGTTGACGTCAGGCCGTTGGAGCCGATCACCGTCGTTATCACGCCTTTCTCGTCGATCTTCCGAACGGTCGTGCCGTCCACGAAATAGATGAGGCCGTGCTTGTCCACCGTGATGCCTGCGGAGAGGCCGAGACAGACACACACACACACAAGCACGAGGACTCGTTTTAATTTGGAAATACACTTTGCGGAGAGGGAAGCCAATGCGGTTATTTAACATAGACGCGACAGTACAATAGAGAGCAATACAAAGAGCTCTTTTGGAGACTGAGTTACGTTTACTGTCATGCTCCAGTCACTGGGCTTCATCAAGATGCCATTGAACGTTTCAGTGGGCAAGGGCACCATCTGTGTTTGTGATTCACACTAAACGCAAAACACTCTGCTGTGTCCCTCCTGAGAGTTGTCTGCCCCTTAGCCTCGTGTAGCGAGCGAGTGCGCGCGCGCGGCGCTTTGGATCTGATCCATGGACTAGCACCAAATGAGAACAATAAGCCAACCAACAGGAGCAATAAAAAGAAATGGAGCTAATGTCCCTGAAAGCGCACAAACAAATAATACTTTTCTCAGGCTAACGTAGCTCCAATAGTTTAGCCGGCAATGGTAATTTAGAACATTTTTTTTGTGTGTCGCTCCTAATATTCCGTAGGCTATTACCCAAGTACATCGACTCACACGGCACGTGCTCTGCATGCGTATTCAGTCTAGGTAAATAAATGAAAAACACGAGGCTGTCTTTTCACCTTATCGGAATAACGAGGCACCCAGCCGATTGGGATAATAACTCAGCTGTCAATCACGTGTCCTTGCGAAGGCGGCCTGCTTGCAGGAGGTGAGTTGCCCCTACATGAAGCATTGACGGGTTTGTATTTATGAGGCTGTCGAGTTTCACGAAATGTAACTCTCAGAAACAACACTCATTACACCTCCAGCTAAAACAATTTTCCTTAGAGGCTAAAATGAGACACTCTCCCACGTAGCACTCAAAATACACACATAATGTATTCATGTTCACAGGTTCTGGTTCAATGAGGTTGCATATATATATACAGTATAAACAGCTTAGTTATACAACTAGAATGCAGACTAAACCACAGCATGTGTAGCCCCTCTACATACAAATCATCTGAGATTATCCTACTGAAGCGCACTGCTTGAGCTGGTCCCTATACAGTACGCTAATGTCCGTCCAGTAGGCGTAAACGCCAGACACATGCTACGGCGCTACATAACGTGGAGGGCAATCTCGGCTCTCCACGCTCTTTGAGCAATTTTCCCAAACAACGGCGGGTGTCACAGCCAGAAGCAGAGGTGACGAGGTGTCCTGCGAGAACTGTTGCAGTTGGCTCCGCACCACCAAATGACCCTGCGGACCGCGGGTGTTGATGCCGGTGAGTCAGAAAGGGCCAGCGGGCCCCAAAGCGAGCGCTGAGGCCTCGACAGCGTTTGGTCAGAGAGGAGCGTTGGACAGCTGCAAAACACACTGGACCTCTACTGCTCTGGAGTGGACTCCACGAGGGAGAGAGCGTCCATCTGAATGGAGGCGTGAACTACAGTGTTGAGCAGATGAACCTGCCAAAGGCCATCTACCAAAAAATGAGCTGACATTTCCAACTCAAAAACAACTCAAAATAATAAGCAGCACATGGCATTCATATCCGTCTAATGGGCTTTTCGTTTCCTCTGTATCTCTCTCTCTCTCTCTCTCTCTCTCTCTCTCTCTCTTTCTCTCTCTCTCTCTCTTGCTATTTCTCTTTTTGTTGTTGCCATCCAAGATGAATCACAAATTTGGCAGGAACAGATAGAGAGACCAGTGCCTAAATAAGATGTGCACTCACGAGGGCCCGCGCAGAACACACACACACACACACACACACTCATGACCACGCGGCGCACCCAAGAACACACACGCAGAGGGGATCTGATGCAAGTCGTGCCTCCTGTCTGGCATGCCTCATTAATCGTGCGTGTGTGATTAACCCGGCCGACTAATTGGCGGCGCGCTTTCATTGGCTGAGTGATCCTTTATAAACCGAGGGGGTAATGAGGTTTGCGGTGGTCTATCCGCCGCGCAGGTATCAAAGCTGCAGATCTGCGGAAGCGTTTTGTCTTGAACGTGAGCGATGCTATCGGACTAATGAGAATCCGCGCACGTCTTTGTTCCCGCGGACGCTTTTCTTATTGGCGTCCACGGCTCCGCTATGATATGTGCGCATCCTAAGAGTGACTCGGCAAAGTCAAAAGGACACGAGGGTGGCACACGCACGAACGCACGCACGCACGCACGCACGCACGCACGCACGCACGCACGCACGCACGCCTGCCTGCCTTCATCCTACCCTTACCACTGCGGCTCCCTTGTTAGCTGACGTTTCCAAAGAAACAGGCCGAGTGTGATAACAAACCCAATTAGTTTAATAAAGTGCCAGTGTTTTATCTGATGAAATTAGCAGTGCGAGTTCAGGTCTCCAGAGAATTTGTATACAACACACACACACACACACGCACACACACAAAAACACACGCACACAAACACACACACTCTCACACACACAAACAGGCTCTTCCTTCTCCCCTGTCATGCTCTAGCCTAAGTGCGATGTCATCCTCTCTCTCTCTTTCTCTCTCTCTCTCTCTTCAACAAGTTTTGGCATGGCTGACATACAGTAGGCCTACCTAAGCATTAATAGATGTAAGTAATAATATATACATAGTTCTAGTAATGACAATTCAGAGAATGATAAAAGTACATGAAATAACAATCCATGTCCCTCCCTTCCCTTCCTTACTAATCCACATTTGTGAATAAAGCTTTAGCAGGACATTATCACTTCCCACCCGATTCACCTTCCTGAGCATTGGCACACTCACTTCTATTACAATGACTCCCAATGTTATTTCACAATAGACAAATACATTTAGGCACAGTGTGTGCAGAATGGGGAGAGTATAACTGATAGCTTGATGAAAACCCCATTTGGGGGGCTGTATTTGGCTCTTTGTGTGTGTGTGCGTGAGAGAGAGAGAGAGAGAGAGAGAGAGAGAGCAGGAGATAGTGTGGCGTGTGGCTGTCTCTGGGACACTATAAACGGGTGTGTGTGTGTGTGTGTGTGTGTGTGTGTGTGTGTGTATCAGTGATGCGCGGGTACGTGTCTGAACGACCCGCCCCGCCCCGCCGTCTACAACTAACCCGACCGCAACTCGGACCGCAAAAAATAATTATTGAAATACAGGACCCGACCCGCTTCCCGACCCGCTTGTTGTAAAAAGTAGTCTAACTTAGTCGTAGCGTCATTGAGCTACGCAAAATTGGTATCTCATATGCATGTAAAACAATAATATATATTGCCTAATTATAATATAGCCTATAATTGCTCAGAATTTGGGAAACATGCATTTAGTCTACCTTTTTTTTGTTCCGTGTCAGCATTCATCCAAAAATGTGGCTATTTGACTGAACATTGAACATAATTAGCCTAGGATTTTCCTATACAAATTCTGTTTCAGCCGTTCCTCACATGAATGCATTGAAGCTCTCCCAAGCATGAAATGCAGGCATAGAATATTATTAAGAAACTCTTTATTAACGTCTTCATCAATGGACCAAAAGTCCATTGCTCCGCGATTATAAATTGCAGCGAGATGAAACCTTTATTGCACGACGTGGGGAAGAGCAGACGTGGGGCTTTCCAACGAGCCACTAAGCCTATATAAGTTGCGCAAGGACGCACATTGTATGCTCATACCAATTGTAGGCTATATGCCTTGATGACATTACATTTAGAAGTATTTCCTGATTTGGGAAACTTTTAGTTTATTTTTCTTTCCATAATACCATTCGATCTTGCTGCAAATTATCAGACTTGAGAAGCACGCATTGCATCGGCAACTTCGCTGCTCAGTAGACGATTCTGCCACTTTCTGCTGGCCAGTTCGAGAAAAAAGCTGCAGATCATAGACAGAGAAAGCATATGCTCTGAGAACAGAACACAACTGCATGTCAAGTGTAGCCGAGGGTCTGTCTAGGCAGAAACAACAAGTGCATTTCTACATGTTCGTGACAAAATGTGGGGGATAGAATCGCGTTTCAGTGGGAATGCTGCAACCTAGCCTATGTCTTTCTCTTCTAAAGACAATTATGTACGATATAAATGACAAAAAAATAACGGCATATTTTTTTTACCGACCCGACCACACATGACCCGCATATCATTAAAAATATTTTTTCTTGACCCATAACCGCGGGTGACCGCGGTCGCCCGCTCGATTTGGATCAGCCCGCGCATCACTGGTGTGTATGTGTGTGAGAGAGAGAGAGAGAGAGAGAGAGCAGGAGAAAGTGTGGCGTGTGGCTGTCTCTGGGACACTATAAACGGGTGTGTGTGTGTGTGTGTGTGTGTGTGTGTGTGTGTGTGTGTGTGTGAGAGAGAGAGAGAGAGAGCAGGAGATAGTGTGGCGTGTGGCTGTCTCTGGGACAATATAAACGGGTGTGACAGCATCCATCTCGCCCAGCTGTCGGAGCCAAAGTCAGGACATCCTCAAAGTGTCAGGCCGTCAGAAGAGCTGAGTGAACAAAATGTCTTTTTGGGCTCACACACACACACACACACACACAGACACAGAAACAGGCACAGACACAGACACACACACAAAATTGCAAACTGAAGAGTATAGGGAGGGCATTCTTCTCTTTGGTCACATGTGAATGTACTGAGATATTGACGGGAACTTTTTGGCAGTTGGGAGTCATTGGGGGGAGTGTTTGGCCGGCTCCCAGCAGCTTAAACCCAAATCAGATGAGCAAATGAAGACACAGTCCAGGCCTCGGAGGACTCCCCCAAGGCTTTAAAGGGTTAACCCCGCTGACCCCTCGGTCCCATCCGCATCCAAACAAACGAGCTAAGCACAAACACTATCCTCAGGAGCCGGCCTGCTAACTGGTTTTCCTCAGGACCTGTCCGACTGCGCGGGGCCCTGAGCCTGGGAAAGACTCCAGCGGAGGCGATCCATAAATTTGATTAATTAGGTGCGGGCCGCTCAGTAAGTCTCTTGGACTTCATCTAACAGCATCAGCTCCCATCCGTATCGGACAGGGAAGCTCAAGAAAATGAGAGCGAGAGGGAGATTGACTTTGAAAAGAGTGCGGCGCCGCGCAAGCGATGAGACGAGCAAGTGAGAAAGAATATTCAGTCCAGCAGCAAAAGGGTTTAACCCAATTTCTTATGTCATCTACTAAATAAAAATGTCAGTGTGCTGAAAATCTTGGTTTACTGGAGGCAATTAAACAAAATGACAACCTTCACTACGGGTGGTGGACGTCCTTGAAAGCCTGCGTGACCTTCAGAGGGCTGAGTGAAGTCGGAGCACAGGCGAGTGAGAGCCGATGCCAATCACCCTGATCCTTTGCCACAGCCAATGCCATACACACACACATTCACCAAATCAACTCTGGCAACCTTCAGGAGAAATCAATAGCAGGAGACCTTTTGGCCTGATTGGAGTCGCCTTCCAGTCTCCGTGTTGAAAGTCATTACGCATCCATCTATTTGACCTCCGTGACCTTGCAACGGCAACCATCTTAAAGGTAATTACTAAGCAGCAAAAACCTCCATTCGACCATGCTGGCAACACAAAAAAACCCGCCGAAGACCTTGTAGGTCAAGTGGTTGGGTGGCACTAATAAACGAGTGCAGACAATCAGTCCTCAGACGGCTATTTTTCTTGCTTTTCTCTCTCCGTCAGGTGCCCGCGGGGAGTCTACGAGGCCTGGCACAGCCCTGGGCGTGGGGCACAGCGGGCGCGCGCGAGAGAGAGAGAGAGCGGAGTGGAGCGGCTCGTGCCGCTGGGGGGGGGGGGGGGGGGGTGGGGGTAGCGTCTGCGGAGGGATGATAAATGGACCGGACGCAGCGACTGACCCGCCGTTAATCCCCCCTCGCCTCGCCGGACGCTGTGAAGGAAGAGAAGACAAAACGCGGGCGTTCCACTGACCCCCATCCTTCTCCCCGACGAGCCGCTCCGTCTCGCTCTGCCCTTCTATTCTTCTCTCTCATCCCTCTCTATCCATCGCCACCAGGTTGACACATCTCTTTCTCTTTCTCTCTCTCTTTTTAGCTCCTCATGTTCCTTTCATTCGCTGGAGTCACTGGCCTATCATTCTTTTACCTCTCACAAGGCTTTTTTTATCCATACTCTTTGTTGTCCATTTTCTCCTGGCTACCAACTGCTCTCTCTCTCTCTCTCTCTCTCTCTCTCTCTCTCTCTCTCTCCTCCCCTCTCCACTCCTCCCCCTCTCCTCTCTGTCCTCCCTTCCGTTCTGTCCTCCATCAGCGCGGCTGATCTCTGTGTTGTGGGTGGGCGGCTGCAGTCTCACGCATGGCTGTGCTTGCCACTCAAGGCGGCTGCTGGCTGCCGTGGCGCGGCACTAAAGTGGACTTGGCAGCGCTGGCCGCCCGCACACGCTGAGACCACAGGCGGTCAGACGAGCGGGCGAGCGGGCGATCGGGCACTGCCACGCAGGCCACGTCTGCCGCCACCGACCGCCTCTCTCTCTCTCTCACGATCTGTCTCTCTCTCTCTCTCTCCCTCTCCCTCTCTCACGATCTGTCTCTCTCTCTCTCTCACGATCTGTCACTCTCCATCGTCCCTTTCTGACTCTATCTTTCTCTCATCTCTCTCTTTGTGTCGTTCCTCTCTCACTCTATATCTCATCTCTCTCTCTCATCTCTCTACACTGTCTATTCTCTCTCTTACTCATCCCTCTCTCTCTCAATAGCTTTCATCTCCCTCTCTCTTACTCATCCCTCTCTCTCTCACTATCATCTCTCTCTCTCTCTTACTCATCCCTCTCTCTCTCACTCTCTCTCTCTATCTCATCTCTTACTCATCCTTTTCTCTCTCACTGTATCTGTCTCTTTATATCTCTCATCTCTCTCTGCCTCTTACTCATCCTTCTCTCTCATCTCTCTCTTTCTCTCTGGAGAGAGAGCTCACTCGCTCGCTATCTGGCTTGCCCTGGCCCCGGCGTGCTCGTGTGTGTGTGTGTGTGTGTGTGTGTGTGTGTGTGTGTGTGTGTGTGTGTGTGTGAGGCGGCTGCTCTCCCTCCGAGTGGCGGGAGGCGGATAATTGGCCGTGTGTGAGCGGGAGCGGAGCTGTCACTTGAGCTGAGCGCGGCCGCACGCTGACTGGCTCTGAACCCGCCACAGCGCCAGCCTTTCGCCCGCCCGCACGACGCGCCACGCACGCCACGCCACGACCACACACCACGCGCCACACTGCCCTGGCAGCGCCCGTCTGACACATTCTGCCAGATTAAATACACCGCCACACACACACACGAGCGTACAAAATCTTGACGCTTGTCAAAGTCCCCCTAGCACTCATGTCATTTCTGCAATTAGGTCCCATGAAGGCACCCACTGGTGCTGCCTGTTGTGATTGAGCTGTTTGCTGTGAAAATGGGGGCTGCGTCGAGAAATGTGCTTATTTACATTAAAAGCTAAAAAGCAGATATCCCAGATGGAAGAGATTACGTTTGTGTGTACACACCGATGATACTATTTCTAAAAATGGAATGAAAAACAGAACAGGTCACAGTCAACT
>NC_084998.1:4225534-4228034 GCF_963854185.1 Sardina pilchardus
ACTAATTTCACGTAATTTGAAAGTTAAAGTGAAGTAACTATAGACTGTGTGTGTGTGTGTGTGTGTGTGTGTGTGTGTGTGTGTGTGTGTCTGTGTGTGTGTGTGTACATGTAGGTGTGTCTTTGGTGTATCTGTGTATGTGTGTGTGTGTGTGTATGTGTGTGTATACAATAGGTGTGTGTGTGTGAGTGTGTAGGTGTGTCTCTAGTGTATGTGTGTGTGTGTGTGTGTGTGATTGTGTGCGCACGCACGCGCGTGTGTGTGTGTGTGATTGTGTGCACACGCACGCGTGTGTGCGTGCGTGCGTGCGTGCGTGTGTGTGTGTGCATGTGACGGGTCTTCCGTCTCACCGCAGCTCCAGGATGCTGATGGTGAAGCCACTGGGCAGAACCCTGCGGATGAAGTTGAAGTCGCCCACGTAGACGCTGCCGTCCGACCCACAGGCCAGCGCCACGGGCGCGAACAGCTTGCGTCCAGCCGCCGGACCGCTGCAGCTGGGGCACGGGATCGCCCGCACCACGCCCGTCCCCATCACCGTGGAGATGACCGGCGGTTGCTCGGAGATGAAGATGTTCTCTCCGTTGCCCTTGTGCAGGATGCCTAGTTGGGGGAGGCCAGGTGGTCAGCTGGGTTGTCACAATTGTCACCGTGGTAACAGTACTGTTCTCAGGACCCAATGAAATGATAGAGTTTTGTCAATCAGGGCCTGTATTCACAAAGAATTTTAGGGCTAAAAGTATCTCCTAACTGGCGAATTTAGGAGAAACTCCTAAAAATAATGGGCGTGTCACTCCTAACTTTAGGACTCCTAATTTTTCTCGCTAAAAGTAATTCACAAAGCATTTTAAGCCTAAAAGTTCCTAAGTCTAGGACAGCTTAAAAGAAGTCGAGAGGACTCCTAACTCAGTAAGACCTATTCACAAACCGCTTTTAGTGGCATTTCACGTCGCGATGTAGTGAAATGACCGTGCGGTTACAGGAGCTGTCATGTGAGGGAATCATTGTGCATTGCAACTAAGAGATGCAATAACGCCACCGACAATCAAAAAAACACCACTGCATGTAAACTAAATGTAACGTGTCGTTGTAGGGCTAAATTAAATTAAATTGTTTATCCTCTTCGCGAATGTAGGCTACGTGCTTTCATACAGATTCATTTAAACCATGTTGCAATGTTACTGCTCCAGTCCGTGTTTCATTATGCTCCTAGGCTATTTGCTTTAGCCTACTCTTTATTAATTTAGGCTATACCCATTTATTCATCATCTTCCATCCTTCACAGTCCGACATAGCGCACGCATTCTCACCAGCTAAGACCTGACACCTGTCACTCAACTCGTCATCGTAGGGGAGGTTTTTGCCATCATTCCTGCGTTATAATCACCAGCCAATCAAGGTGGTCACTTTCATCAAGCTCGTGCATGAGTAATGACGTCAACCATAGCAACGAAGACTCACTTTTAGTTTAGGAGTGGGCGTTTCTCCTTACTAAAAGTAAGTCTGAAAGGCTTTGTGAATAACTTTTATGGGAAAACTCCTAACTAAAATCTTCTAGCGCGATTTAGGAGTACTCTTAGTGGTAAGATAAAATGCTTTGTGAATACGGGCCCAGGTTTTTTAGGCCCAGTATACTTGCGTATACAAGGTATCTCTGCATTTATCCCATCCATGAATTAGCATGCATTAAAGTGTATAATTGTAATTTTTACATATATAAAAATCAAATCAACTATATAACTAAGATACAAAGTTCTTAGTTCTATAGCTGAGCTGATTTTTTGATTGGGGCACAGAACAGTGAACCACCACTCTTCATATTCATAGCCCACGGACACTAGGATACACACACACACAAACACACAGCAGAGGTACTGACTCCAGTGACAATAGAAATGTGCAGATGCACAGAAGCAATTGTATTCTATTACCGCATCACTGCAGCTGCAATGTTCTTTCTCCAAAAATAAACCCTACCGTTAAATATATTGGTCAACAAAGGGTGTTTATGATGGTCCCTGCACATAAAACAGCTAGGAGTTTTTATGCGCGTGTGTGTGTGTGTGTGTGTGTGTGTGTGTGTGTGTGTGTGTGTGTGTGCGTGTGTGTTATCAAAGGGTGTTTGTGATCGTCCCTGCACATAAAACAGCTAAGAGTTTGTGTCTGTCTGTCTGTCTGTCTGGGTGTGTGTGTGTGTGTGTGTGTGTGTGTGTGTGTGTGTGTGTGTGTCAACAAATGTGATTTTGTGATCGTCCCTGCGCATAAAACAACTGGGAGTTTTTCCTTGTCCCAGTCACCTTTACTTTTATTCTGAGGGACTATGGGCTCTGTACATTGCTATGAGACCATTCCATTTGTTATTGGTGCTGTATAAATATAAAGAATTTAATTGAAAATTAAATAAACCCTTTTTGTTTTCCTTGTAAACACTTTGTTATTTCAGGACAGTGATTGAAAAACAAAAACAAACAACTCTATGACTAGCAGGCAGCCTCAGGTAGGA
>NC_084998.1:4235534-4240534 GCF_963854185.1 Sardina pilchardus
ATGCTGAACTACACTGCTTTTGCATTAAGACAAATCTCTCGTGACTACCAGGCCAATAATAAAATGCTAATTCCCATGCTATACATGCATAATGCAGCCGAACATCTCTATGCTGTTTACATGCTAAACATCACCTTACGTTGGAACATCCTATCCTGAGTATTTCTTTTATCCATCTAGTGTTATATATTGCCACACACAATGGATGCATGAAGGGACTAGTTTCACAACTGAGGTGGCTCTTTATATCCAGTGACCTAGTTAAAATGTAATCATTTTACTGCTTACATCGTAGCACACTCATTATCAGTGTGTAAGAGCATATAGGGACTTTAGATATATGCAAATGCATTCTGACCCAAGTAGACGCAGAAAAATGAATCATCCGTTATTACTCAATTATTTACTGTTCTGTACACCACTGCACTTTTGTGTAGTTAGCTTAGCCTGGAAAACCAGCGCCAACTGCTGGACGGCAAAATGTTTTGCCTGCATTTGGGTCTGGCCTCGGACCATTGACCATTTTGAAAACACTGCCCTGAATCTGGCAGATGGCAACTAAACGAATCACAACGCAGAGATGTGTTTTGAATCAACGCGGGCGGGGCAGAGGGCTCTGGGGCGGGGTTTTGAGGGAGCGTTGGCCTATAGGCACAGACACGGTTTGAAAGACAACGGGTTGTGCTCATCAATGTTCCGTTGTTTCCATTCATCGGGGCCAGACTAAATTAGACATCCAATCCATTTAGGCTGGTTTATCAGGCTATAGTTAGCTGACAAATATATATGTTTGAGTGTGACTCTCCACTGTCCTGGTCTGATTTTAATCCTCTTTAATCTGTAATGTGGTGATGGTGGGGGGGGTCTGTTTCATAATAACTTACAACATTTAAAAATGACCTTGAAGAATATAAAGAAACTAGAAATGCAATTCCAAGGAATTACCAGTGCATGAAAATGCCAAAAATGAAATGTACAATATAATTTGTAGTTAACACAAATAATATAAAAAAAGAGAAATGGGGTAAAACTGAGCGACTGAGGATTTACCACTGATCTATAAATAGGTAATTGAGATTGTTAGGTGTTGCTAAGACATATGGTGGTTGCTAGGTTGACGTGGTTTAATAAATGTTGATAGGCAGATAGTTTAATAGACATAGTTTAAGGGCTGTGTAGAGGTAGACAGTTTAATGGATGTTGATAAGACAGATAGTTTAATGAATGTTGATAGACAAATAGTTTAATGGATGTATAGGTAGATTAATGGATGTTGATAGGAGGACAGTTTAATGAAGGAATAAATAGTTGGAAGTATGGATGGAGAGAAAGTGGAAATGGACAGTTGAATTGAATGGAAAGTGGTCTTTAACATTACTAGGGTGATTGCGATGATTTCTATATTGTTGCAAGGGTAATTGAGATAGCTGTTTATCATAGGGTATTCATAGTGGTTACTCTGCTATGTAGGTTGCTAAATTAGGTGGAGTTTCCTAGGTGGTAATTGAATGAGACATGAGTGTTGATAAACAGAAGGACAATTTCCAAACTGATCATATATAGATAACACACCAGCATGGAGCTCTTGAACAGTCCAAAGGCAAACTAGGCTTAGTTTATTTTATAACCTAACATCGATATTATGTTGTGATATGAAGTCATGCATTTATGGTTAAACCATGAATGGTTGTTTTTTTTTGCTACAATAAACTCTGCAATTTAGGATGAGAGCACGAGGGATCACAGCAAGAGATAATTTGAGTAGACAATATGCATGGATAAATTAACTTTTTTAGAAATGGTGAAATCTTCAGAGGTCATTATTTTACTGTCTATCATGCAGGCTCACATTGCCTACGTTAAACATCATAATTGTATTGCATTATCGTGACTGTAGAAGAGCTAGGGTGTGCATTGCACACAAAAATCACAGTTAGGCGACGCCGACGTTATTGGCTGAATGATTAGGTCTACATTTTTCAAATTGATAAAAAAAATTCAACGGTCATTTCGGCAGGCTGTGTAGCCGAATTACATTGATATCATATTGTGATATCCTCTTTATTGTGTGTGATGTGTTCTGTTACCTGTTCCTGAAATAGTTGTGTCCCTTTAAGGGGAACTTAGGGGTGGAGTTTTAGGTACTTGTGTTTGCGTGTGTTTGTTTGAGCAGGTCGGAGTCGGAGAGTGAAGGAGTTGGACAGAGAGGTCCGTGAAATAATGCTCTGTTAAAAGCGTGAGTTGTGGCTAAGACAGCAACTCGTTTGTGATATAAGCTAGGCTACTTGGTTGATAAATAAAGCACGGGAAGTTTCCCTCAAGTGTGTCAAAGTGTCTACAATAGTATTACAATATTCATCCTGGCTGTAGCCTAACTTTAGATGAAGCAGGCTATGAGTTTCACAATAGGCTATTAATGGTGGTAGACTTAAATGTTATGCCTAATCGCCTGCCAAAAGACGGGGATCAACACCGGGAGTTGACATTGATTCAGTGAAGTTAGCTTTATTTACAGCTTAACTGGGCAGCCGTGGTGTACTGGTTAGCGCATCGGGCTTGTAACCGCAGGGTTGCCGGTTCGATCCCCGACCAGTCCACCACGGCTGAAGTGCCCTTGAGCAAGGCACCTAACCCCTCACTGCTCCCCGAGCGCCGCTGGTTGGGCAGGCAGCTCACTGCTCTGGGTTGTGTGATTCACCTCACTGTGTGTTCACTGTGTGCTGTGTGTTCACTAATTCGGTTAAATTGGGTTAAATGCAGAGAACTGAATTTCCCTCACGGGATCAAAAAAGTATACATTCTATTCTATTCTATTCTAACTATCTAGGTCTCTCGTGGTCTGCGTTTAATTCACGTAGCCTAGGCTAGCAATTGTGCCTGGCTTGATAACGTTAGGCTATTTGTTTTATTCGGAAATCGTTTGGTTTGTTATGTTAACCGCACTTTGTGCGTACACATATGCCAGATGTGCTGCCAGATGTGGACTTATAATGGCAGAAGAAGCAAGCTCGGACCAGTCCAAGTTGTTTGTTGCCTACATAGCCTGCTAGTTAGCGAGACAGTCTAGTGCTTCAGATTATCCAGTGGTTTATCTAGCCCAAGTATGTTCAGGTGGCATACACAACAATCCGTTTCAATGTTTTTATGTTGACAACAAGTCATGTTGTACAGAAACACGATAGTAGTTCATTTCAGTGTGCTAGCGATTTAGTTGCTATGTGTTTTCAATAGGTTATAATGGGTCAACAAGCTAACTCTACCGTTAGAGAGCTTACGTTAACCTACAATGATCTGTATGTCCTGAACACATTTATGTCGCATAAACAACAAACCGTGTCAAAATAAACCATTAAAAGTGGTCAAGAAACCTTAATTCACATTTAATAGCCTATTTCCAGTTACGACCCTCAGGGCCGCCGCCATTGTTTTCTGATTTTTTTGTTACTCCCGCCTCTGTGTACAACGCAGGCTTCTGATTTGCTCTGAGTGGTTCACATTTGCATAAAGATTCTATGATGTCATGATCACAATGTTAAGTCTATGGGGACATTTTTAATAGTTTTTAATTTACAGTTTAAAAAGTATAAAAGTTACATAGTGGAAAAGTCATAGCAACCTAATCCATTAGAAGACCTACATTACAGGCTTTGAATGAAGTTTCTAAGTTAAACGGTTGAAGAGAAATTGCGTACGGAAAAAGTGGTAAGCGAAATAAGAAAAAGAAGAGGAATAAGAAGTCTAGGAATAACAGTACAGTGCATTTTCATGCACTGTAATAATCGTTCCTGATCTAATGTGAGTTATCCAGATATCCCCTAAAATTAGCATTCTAACCAGATAACTTCTAGCCAGCTCACTTGTTCACTCATGATTGGGATTCTAGACGCGTGTCTCCTTGAAAGCAGATCTAGGAAGGCGTGGTCAGCCTACTGTCTTGTATTACTATACTGTACCTCAAGAGATCCCGTATCACATATATGCAAACCTTTAAGGGGTCTGTGAGCCCACTCAAATTATGCGTATAGCACATTTAAGGGGTCTCTGTGCCCACTCAAATCTGTGAATAGAACCTTTAAGGGGTCTGTGTGGCCACTCAAATCTGTGAATAGCACCTTTAATGGGTCTGTGTGCCCACTCAAATTCTGCGTATTACCCCTTTAAGGGGTCTGTGTGGCCACTCAAATTCTGCGTATAGCACCTTTAAGGGGTCTGTGTGCCCACTCAAATTCTGTATATAGCACCTTTAAGGGGTCTGTGTGCCCACACAAATCTGCGTATAGCACCTTTAAGGGGTCTGTGTGCCCACACAAATTCTGCGTATAGCACCTTTAAGGGGTCTGTGTGGCCACTCAAATTCTGCGTATAGCACCTTTAAGGGGTCTGTGTGGCCAATCAATTCTGTGTGTAGCACCTTTAAGGGGTCTGTGTGGCCAATCAATTCTGTGTATAGCCCCTTTAAGGGGTGTGTGTGGCCTGTACCTGGAGCTCGGGGACGGCGGGTCCTCTCTCCTCACAGGTGCCGGTGAAGCGTGTGAGCGGCGGGGAGAGGACGATGGGATACGGGCCGGCCAGGCCCTTCCTCTCGCACGGCGCCGCCGGGGCCTTGGGCTCGACCCGGTCCATCAGCACGCGCTCCAGAACCACAAACTGGTTCCAGGGCAGCCAGACGGTGCGGCGCTGGGGCAGGAACGGAGCCCGCTGGAACACCAGAGTGACCGAGACACCGCCCACCGACAGGAGGTCGAAACTGGAGAGAGAGAGAGAGAGAGAGAGAGAGAGAGAGAGAAAGAGAGAGACATGCACAAACACACACCCACGCACACACACACACACACACACAGGTATTTAGGGACAGAAATCTTGACTTCATACATAGGGATCTTTCTAATGTATGTGTGTGTGTGTGTGTGTGTGTGTGTGTGTGTGTGTGTGTGTGTGTGTGTGTGTGTGTGTGTGTGTGTGTGTGTGTGCGCTGAGGGTTATTGTGGGTGTAGGTTTAC
>NC_084998.1:4248034-4270534 GCF_963854185.1 Sardina pilchardus
GACGCCGAACATCCAATAGTCGCCGCACTGTGTACGCCTCAGAGCCATCAACAAGCCTAGGGGGAGGGGGAGGTGTGGGGGCAGGGTGCATGGGACTGCAAATGAATGGCTTGACCCTAGAGACATGAAAGGTGGGGTGAATGCGGCGCAGGGGGGCAGGGAGCTTGAGACGGACTGCGGTTGGGCTGATGACCTTGTCAATGGGGAAGGGCCCGATAAAACGAGGGGAAAGCTTGTAGGACTCAGTCTTGAGGGGCAGGTCTCGAGTCGAAAGCCACACGCGTTGTCCCTGACGATACGGGGGAGGTCGGGAACGATGTTTGTCAGCCTGGATCTTCATGCTGGCAGAGGAGCGAAGGAGGGTTGAGCGTGTGCGTCTCCATGTCCGGCGACATCGACGGATGAAGGCCTCAGCAGAAGGGACACCAACCTCCCTCTCCTGGTCCGGGAACAGCGGCGGCTGATAGCCCAAGGAGCATTCAAAGGGAGACTGGCCTGTGGAGGAGGAGATATGCGAATTGATCGCATACTCTGCCCATGGGAGTTGTTGGCTCCAAGAGGTGGGATTTTGGGAAGCCACGCAACGTAGCACCGTCTCCAGCTGTTGATTCGCCCTCTCCGTCTGGCCATTGCTCTGCGGATGAAATCCAGATGATAAGCAAACAGAGGCACCAAGCAATTTACAAAAGGCTTTCCAAAAGGCAGAAGTGAATTGGGGGCCTCTATCTGATACCACCTCCACTGGTAGCCCATGTATCCGAAATACATGTTGCACCATTAAACCGGCAGTGTCCTTGGCAGAAGGAAGGCTAGGAAGGGGAATGAAATGGACAGACTTGGAGAAACGGTCAACAACAGTAAGAATAGTGGTGTTACCGTCTGATGGTGGCAAGCCAGTTACAAAGTCCACAGAGATATGGGACCATGGTCTTCGTGGCACCGACAGAGGTTGCAGCAGACCAGCAGGGCGTCGGGTTGAGGTCTTGTTCCTTGCACAGACCGAGCAGGATTGAACAAACTTGACAATGTCCTCTTTCATAGAAGGCCACCAGAATCGCCTTCCTATGAAGGCCTGAGTTCTTCTGGATCCAGGGTGGCCGGACAACTGGGTGGAGTGACCCCACTGTAAAACCTGTGGACGGACAGAGTTAGGGACAAACAGACGGTTACTAGGACATTGACTGGGCCCTGCCTCTCCAGATTGAGCTGCGACAACAGCAGATTCAATCTCAAACTGAACTGCCCCCACAACACAATGAGAAGGAAGGATGGTTTCTGATGCTGGAGGTCGGTCTCGAGAAGCAAACCTTCGGGACAGCGCATCGGGCTTCACATTCTTGTGGCCAGGGCGGTAGGATAAGGTGAAGTTAAACCTGGAGAAGAACAAGGACCAGCGTGCTTGGCGTGGGTTTAACCTCTTTGCCGTACGGATGTACTCAAGGTTCTTATGGTCAGTCCACACCAAGAACGGTAGTGAGGCACCCTCCAGCCAATGCCTCCATTCCTCTAGGGCCAACTTCACTGCCAGCAACTCCCTGTTCCCCACATCATAATTCTGTTCAGCAGGAGTGAGACGGTGAGAAAAGAAGGCACAGGGGTGAACCCTGTTGTCCTTGGCAGAACGTTGGGAGAGCACAGCACCAACACCAACCTCAGAAGCGTCGACTTCAACAATGAACTGCCGGTTGGGATCGGGCTGGATCAAGATCGGAGCAGAGGTAAAGCGTCGCTTCAGGTCCTGAAATGCCTCCTCCGCCGCTGAGGACCAGATGAATCTCACCACAGGGGAGGTCAGGGCGGTGAGCGGAGCTGCCACAGTGCTGAAATTTCGGACAAAACGTCTGTAAAAGTTAGCAAAACCAAGAAAACTTTGCAGTTCCCGACGCTTAGAGGGTGCTGGCCAGTCCAGAACTGCCTTGACCTTCTGTTGGTCCATGTGGATGGCTCCAGGTGAAATCACATAGCCCAGGAATGCAACAGTGTGTTGGTGGAACTCACACTTCTCAGCTTTCACAAAAAGCTTATTCTCCAGGAGACGCTGCAGGACTCTACGGACATGGATGACATGATCAGACAATGACTTGGAAAAAATTAAAATATCATCCAAAAAGACAAAAACAAATTGATTGAGCATATCCCTAAGGACATCATTCACCAGGGCTTGAAAAAATCCTGGCGCATTAGTAAGTCCAAATGGCATGACAAGGTACTCATAATGACCAGAGCTGGTGTTGAAGGCAGTCTTCCACTCATCTCCCTCACGGATACGGACAAGGTGATAGGCATTCCTGAGGTCGAGCTTAGTGAACACCGTGGCCCCCTGAAGGAGTTCAAATGCTGAAGACATAAGTGGGAGAGGGTATCGGTTCTTAACAGTAACATCATTAAGACCCCGATAGTCAATGCATGGACGCAACGAGCCATCCTTCTTTCCCACAAAGAAGAATCCTGCCCCTGCCGGGGACGAGGACGGACGGATGATGCCCGCAGCTAGAGACTCTTGGACGTACTTGTTCATAGACTCGGTTTCAGGTCGGGACAGGGAATACAAACGGCCTCTAGGGGGAGACATGCCAGGCAGGAGATCAATAGCGCAATCATAGGGACGATGAGGAGGGAGAGAAGAGGCTTTGGACTTACTGAAGACAGGCTTGAGGTCCATGTAGTCTGGAGGAACTCCTGTCAGATCTGGGAACTCCCCTGGGGACACAGGAACTGGAGACAGCAAAGTCTGGGCATGGAGGAGACAGTTAGAGTGGCAGAACGGGCTCCAGCCCACAATACACCGCCCTGCCCAGTCAATATGAGGATTGTGCTTAACCAGCCAGGGGTACCCAAGGACCACGGAAGCTTGTGGAGAATCAATAACATGAAAAATTAATTGTTCATGATGATTACCAGAGACAGAAAGACTCACCGGAGTGGTGGCTTGAGTGACGTTAGCCAATTTCATCCCATTTAATGCATTGGCCACCAGGGGGGTCTTGAGCCTTACAGTGGGTAATTCCCACTGAGCCACAAAGCCAGCGTCGATGAAATTCTCCTCGGCACCTGAGTCCACTAGCACCCCCACCTCCTGTTGTCGATCGCTCCACCTCAACGTGGCCGGGAGAAGAGTGTGTTGTGCAGAGGAGGGTTGTATGGGTGTCACGCTCACCAGTACCCCTCTTACTGGCGAGCGTTGGCTTTTACCGGGCAGGAGGCAATGAAGTGTCCTGGCTGGCCACAGTACAGACAGGAACGCGAGTCAATCCTTCGCTGTCGTTCCTCTCGGGTCAGGCGGGTGCGGTCTACTTGCATAGGTTCTGGCTCAGATGCATCTGGAGGTGGAGGAGGTGGTTGCACGGCTGGACTAAACAAGAAAGTTCCTGGAGAACCTCTAAATGCTCTCCCCCGGCGGCGTTCTTGTAGCCTCTTGTCAATGCGGATAGCCAGGTTAACCAGGCCTTCACAGGTTTGGGGCAGTTCATGGGAAACCAGCTGATCCTTGATCTCATCAGAGAGGCCATTCAGAAAGGTGTCGAACAGAGCCGCAGCATCCCAGCGAGTACAGGTTGCGAGAGTCTGAAAGTCGATGGCGTAGTCTGACACTGATCGGTTCCCCTGGCGCATATGGAGCAGTTCACGTGCAGCCTCATGCCCGTGCTTGGAACGATCAAAGACCCTTCTCATCTCAGACGAAAATTCCTGGAAATCACCACAAGAAGGCATGTCTGCATCCCACATAGCTGTCCCCCATTCTCTAGCACGTCCAGAAAGCTGAGTAATTACATAGGCCACTTTAGCTCTATCCGAGGGGAAGGTAGATGGTTGGAGTTCAAAAATAAGGGAGCACTGAGACAAAAAAGAACGACATGTACCGGGCTCTCCAGAATACTTCTCAGGCGGAGGCAGCCTTGGCTCACGGACTGGTGGTGGACATGACGTGGCTGCAGTAGACGACTGAGCAAGTTGAAGTGGCTGGATCTGGGCCGTCAGGTCTCTGATGCTAGCAGAAACCGAATCCAGCTGAGTTTGCTGACGCCCTAGGAGTGCGCCTTGTTTCTCAAGACAGGTCATCATCTGAGTCGGGTCCGCTGGGTCCATGGTGGTCAGAACGTACTGTTAAGGATTGTAGTCAAGACCCAAATGCAGACCAAATGCAACTCAGCAGGTTTTATTGAAGATTTCCAAAGTCAGTAGCTGAGATCACGAGTGAACAAAAAATCCAAAAAGGAGAAAGCACAAAAGATCCAGTCAAAAGATAAAGTCCAAAAGGTAACTCACAGGAAATCCAGGGAAAAAAGCTCCAAAAAACAGACGGCAAAGTCACTTGCAAACACAGACCAAACATCAGGCTTCTGGTTACGTTCTGACACGGATCACAAAACAGACTGAACTTAAATAGCAGAAACAGGTCTAATTGAATGAGGAGCAAACAGGGAAAATCAATTACAATAATGAGCAAAGCAGGTGAGACTCAAATGAGGGGCGGAGTTCAAACTCAAAACAAAGGCACATGGAGTCAGAAACAAAGACATGTAATGCCAGAAGGTTCCAGCAGGGCAGAGTCCATAGGCATGGGAGCTGAATACTAACAGGCTCTAGCTGAGCGAGCGAGCGAGCGAGCACACGGTAACGCATTAGTCCCCAGTGACACAGTGTTGTGCGCCGGAGAGGTGTTCCTGCGCTAATTGAGTGTGTCTGAGTTTGGGGGGAAAATGATTTGCCTGAACAGAAAGGAAAACAGTGGGAGCTGTGCCGCGTGGAGAGAAAGAGAGAGGGAGAGAGTAAAGCCGATGGCGGCGACGGCGACAGCAGCAGAAGATCGTTTTTTTTTTAAAGTGAGTTCTCACTCACACAAGCGGCACGTAAACTGCTGCCGAGAAAAGATGAGCGTGCAAATGAACTCGGAGATTCGGCGTCTCTTAGCTTAGCAACGAGAGCGCTCCGGGGGTGAGAATCAGTCGCCTGTAACGCATACCTGGCAATTTCTTTACAAACTGGCACAGGTAGGATTTATGTGTGTGTGTGTCTGTGTGTGTGTGTGTGTGTGTGTGTGTGTGTGTGTGTGTGCGTGTGCGTGTGCGTGTGCGTGTGCGTGTGCGTGTGTGTGTGTGTGTCTGCCTATCTATGTTTATGTGAGTGTGTATGTGTGCACAAGCATGTGTCTACAGTATGTGTGTGTGTGAGAGTGTGTGTGTGTATATATGTGTGAGAGAGAGATAGAGAGAGACAGAATGTGTGGGAGAAGTCAGAGGAGAGCAGCGCACGTGAAGAGTTGTCTCTACTGCACCTGGTCACCTCCTTGACAGATATATGTGTGTGTGTGTGTGTGTGTGTGTGTGTGTGGGTGTGTGCTGAATTGTCTCCTGCTTTACGCCGTGCTGCTGGGGCTCTCAAAGGCAGGGACTGTCTGTTCCATCATGTGAGGGGAAAAAATGCATTTTCTACTGCGGCCTTGCACTGGTTCAAGGTGCTTCTGCTGGCTTTCAGCTCTGGACAATTTCACAGTGAACAGGAGCCGGTGAAACAGCTGTTTCATGGTCTGGACTCAATGCCAGCTGTCTCTATCCAGCCAGACTCACTAAAGAGACTTGGCACTACAAAGAGAGACACTTAAAACCGAAAAGGACAAACTATTTTCAACTGAGACACCAGGAAAATACTGGCCTGTTTTTGTTTGTAAATGTCAAAATAAGTCAGTATTCATTCAGTGAGTGTAGGGAGGATTAATTGCCAATTGACATTATACAAAATGTCAACAAACACAAAACTATTCCACTTCAAAAATATATGGAATATAAGTTTTCTCAAAATGATATGGTCATCATGGTAGTTAATTCTATAATAATTTTTAAAGAGAAAGAGAAAAGGTTAAATTGAGGAGACGCTTAAAATCGTCAAGGTAGCTTCACCAACACTCGATTTTGAGATTGTAAGCGCGACTGTTTTTAATCAGTACCCCATCCCACTGAATCTACAAGCACAGGGTTTGGGATGGAATATTGCACTCAGCAAAGTCTTTTATATGCAAGACATTCCAAAAATAACTGTGCTTACATCTACTGGTCTATCAAAATGTCATGTTGGTAGGAGCAAATTTGTGAGAGAAAGAGAAAAGCTATATCATTGAGATGTTTGAACAGTTGCAATATCGTACATATTACTGTATATTATCATATATATTGTAACTCACCGATGGTGCAATGTTCACCTTCCCAGCCAGGGTGGCACACACACCTGCCTTCCTTACACTCTCCGTGCTCCTCACACACTGGGTGACATGCCTGTCTGTCACAGGCAGGACCCTCCCACCCCTCCTCACATTGGCACCGACCGCCAACACACATGCTGTGAGGACTGCAGGGCGGGGAGCACTCCTCTGTAGGGAGGGAGAGAGAGAGAGAGAGAGAGAGAGAGAGAGAGAGAGAGAGAGAGAGAGAGAGAGAGAGAGAGAGAGAGAAAGAGATAAGAGGGAGGGAGAGAGAGAGAGAGGAGGGAGGGAGAGAGAGAGAGCGTGATGGAGAAAGAAAAAGAGGGAGAGAGTGATAGAGCGAAAGAGAGGGAGAGAGATATATTGAACGGATTTAAGAGTTTCTCGCTGTTATTCACACCTCTCTGAATGATAATTATCAACATTATTTCCAAAGCCGGAAGACATTTTTTGTCACCTTGTTATTAGCACTTTGTTAACACTTTGTTAAACACTATTATAAAACAAATAGTTCCTCATGATGATGGGTTGAGTCACATTTGAAACCGCTGTGAAACGCTGCACAATCATACAAATCACGTTACGTGATTGTTGCTGTGTCTCTGTACTGTTGTGCAAGCATTCTGCTAAAGGCAGGTAATGAGCAGAGGCACATACACATTCCAGAACTTGCATCCTGGAATCATGAGTGAATTTAAAGAGACATTTTTTCAATGGAATATGTCTCTAATACACTGTAGATGACACAGAGCTAGTAAAGTACAACACATTGTCTCATGAAAGCAGGGAAGGAGCACTGCTAGAATGGAGGAATAAAACAAAAATAGCAGTACCTTATCAAACATAAAATGACCTTTTTTTTGTGAGCGACTGACTTTAAAGACACTTAATGAAATGCTGGAAAACAACAACAACAACAACAAAAAAAACAAGAGAACAGTTTGTACACATCCACATTTAACTCAGCAACTAATTAATTGCAGGCACTTTTAAACTCCTCTCAAATACCACCCCCCTCCCCCAAACACACCTCATCTCCTTTTCCCCCAAAAAATCATCAGTAATTCACATATTCAGAGATTGTAAGAAGCCATCTTCAATCAAGACACACACACACACACACACACACACGCAGAAGACAGCAGAAGCGGCACGAGTAAGAGAGAATAAGTGGGAAACGATGACCCAGATGCAGCAACAGTGGAGATATGAAGGGATAAAGCAGGCTCTAAAAATAAAGGATTTAAATGGTAGACAACAGAGGCATATGATGATGGTGGTGCTGGAGGTAGATATGGTATGGATGGAGGAGGAGGATATGGAGGAGAAGAGAGAGAGGAAGAGGGAGAGAGAGGGAGAGGAGAGGTGGGGTTTTGGTGGAGGTAACTAAGTACAGTATGGATGGAGGAGGAAGAGGAGGAGAGAGTGGGAGAGAGGTGTAGAAGAGGTGGGGGTTTGGTGGAGTTAAGTACAGGTGGAGGAGAAGGATGTGGAGGGGAGAGAGAGAGAGTAATAAGTCATGCCAATAAAGCTCATTTGAATTTGAATTTGAATTTTGAGAGAGAGAGGAGGGGTGGGGGGGTTGGTGCAGGTAAGTATGGGTAGAGGAGGAGGATGTGGAGTAGAGAGAGAGAGAAAGAGAGAGGAGGGGTGGGGAGTTTGGTGGAGGTAGTTATGGGTATGGGTAGAGGAGGAGGATGTGGAGTAGAGAGAGAGCAGAGGAGGGATGGGGGGTTGGTGGTGGTAGGTATGGGTAGAGGAGGAGAAGGAGGAGAGAGAGCAGAGAGGTGGGGGGAGGTGGGGGGAGGTGGGGGGAGGTAGGGGTCGAGTTTTTGTTCACAGCAGCCATTTCCCCCAGGGTGTGAGCCTCTTTAGCCCTTTTCACATTCAGAAACGATACATTAGAGTTTAAGAAATAGCGGGTTCGGGGGATTTCGCAATGTGAAAGGTAGACGTGTTCTGGTCCCGGGGTTGTCTGAAGCCGGGTTCAGAGGCGAGTTATGGGAGGCGTTGCCTAGCAGCAATTTGTGTCCGCATGCTGATTTCACAGGGCTGGGGGGCTGGGGGGGGGGGGGGAGGGGGGGGGGAGTGAGCAGCACTTACTGGTACGGAGCAGGAGCTGCACAAGCCATTAGAGACCCAGCAGCTCCAGCTCATCTCCCTCTCCCCCACCGGCTACAGCCATGGCCTGGCCACATCCTGTGTGTGTGTGTGCATGTGTGTGTAGGCTATGTATGTGTGTGTGTGTGTGTGTGCATGTGTGTGTCTGTGCATGT
Organism: Sardina pilchardus; assembly: GCF_963854185.1. NCBI lineage: Eukaryota > Metazoa > Chordata > Actinopteri > Clupeiformes > Clupeidae > Sardina > Sardina pilchardus. The sequence continues at coordinate 4,256,507 of NC_084998.1, forward strand.
GTGCATTTAGAGAGTGTAGGCATGTCTCTGTGTGAGTGTGATAGTATGTTGTTGGGTGGGGTCGCAGTTTGTGTTTTGCAGTTTTGAGATGATGATTGCATTCTACCTGTAGCATGTGTGTGAACGAGTGAGGTCAAGAGAGAGAGAGTGCATTGTACTCATTGAGGTGGGGCTACACACACATACACACACTCACACACACACACACACACACACACACACACTGGAGTGTTTAAGGTGGTAAAGCTGAGTTCTCACCTGTAGCACAGTCGGTTCCGGTCCATCCGGGCTCACACACACACACGCCGGGGTCGGGCTGGTAGGTGCCGTGGCCTGAGCACTGCTCCTGGCACGAGGGGAGCGGGCTGTCACACTTCACACCCCCCCAACCAGAGGAGCACAGGCAGTCGCCCCCCACACACACACCATGCCCTGAGCACAGCGGATCCTCACAGTCAACTGCAGAGGGGGGAGGAGAGGGGCAGGGGGGAGAGGGGGAGAGAGAGAGAGATTATTTAATTTTATTTTAATTTCTTCTGTTATTACTATCACTATTATAACATTGTTCTGTTTATCTTATATATGTATTGAATTAGTATACATGCTTTGACAACACAAGCACACTTGTCATGTCAATAAAGCTTATTTGAATTTGAATTTGAATTTGAATTTGAATTTGAATTTGAGAGGAGAGAGAGAGAGAGAGAGAGAGAGAGAGAGAGAGAGAGAGAGAGAGAGAGAGAGAGAGAGAGAGAGAGAGAGAGAGACAGAGGGAAGGGGAGACAGACAGAAAGAGGGAGAGAGAGAGAAGAGGCGACAGACAGAAAGAGGGAGAGAGAGAGAAAAAGAGAGAGTGAGAAAGAGAGAGGGGGGAGAGAGAAACAGAGGAAAGGAACATTAGAGTAAACAGATAAATCCAGAGGAATGGTTAAAAATTTAGTTCATTAGCGTCAAGCCTCTGCTCTGTACTCTCCAGACTAGCCTAAATGGGGAACACCCAATTATATGTTTATGTGTGAGATTGCTTGGGAGAATTACATGATGAGCAGGGCTATAAATATGAATTAGTCTGACTCCAGGGTTAGAATATGGAGAAAACACTACTGAGCTGTCACTACCAAATGCTTTAAAACACCAGAAGTATGGGTTCACTATCTCTGAGACAAACTATACTCGAGGCAAGTGTACTTTCTGCTTCAACACAGTACATTATACGTGTTACAATAAAGGCCAAGCTTGGAGAACTTGTTGCAAATTAAGCATGCTACTCCAAACTATAAATCGATGCTAGCAGCAGTAAACGGGCAATAACACCCGAAACGAAAACTATTAAGATAATAGCAAAAATGCATCGCTCTAGCTACAGTAATATAAAAAACAATGTCCACACATAAACTATAATAATAACAATGAGGAACAATATTTTCGGGGAAAACTTTCAGAGTGATTTTGAGAACGATAAAAAGGCTGACAGCCAAATTACATTGATCACCCCCAGAAAAGACTTTCTTCAGTGTTGGTCAGTAAGGATGCTTTTGTTGATATACAGTTGTTCTAGTTATCTTTGTAGTTATTGTTCCTGATGTAATCCCTTTATACTGATGCATTGCATTCCTTCCTAGATTCTTTTCATTCTTCTTCTTCTCATTTACTCCACGAGGGGGACTACCGACCCCTGTGGTCAGGCATTTTGGCCCGGAAAGGAGAGGAAATATACTGTATGTGTGCAGTGTGCACAGTTTGGGACTACTTCAAGAATCTCCATAAAGTGCTCCTGTTGCACTGGGTGCTTAACTAGTATAATCATTCAATGTTGTTGTTTATGTGTTTTAATAATCACTTTTAAACACTTTTAAACTATTGCCTTTTATGTGTTTTAATTATTACTTCTTAAACACTTTTCAAATATGGTCCTTTGTATTTTCAGTCCTACTCTGTATTTCAGTCAAGAGCTAAGGGGATTTGTGGCCTACCTTTCAATGTTCAAATCAAAACTTCTATTGTTCTTCTGACAGTCCTTCTAGATGATCCTTCTTGATCCTTCTAGATAAACACTAGACCTTTGTCTTAGTGGTTCAATATATATGGCAATACATGACTGTGTTATGCATCTATTATCCACTTCAGCACTATGAAAGTTCTCTCTCTCTCTCTCTCTCTCTCTCGCTCTCTCTCTGCCTGTCTCTCTTTCTCACTCGCTCTCTCCCTCTCCTGCTCGCTATCTTTCCCTTTCGCTCTCACTCTCTCACCCTCTCTCTCTCTCTCTCTCTCTTTCTGTCTCTGGCTGTCTAAGTAGACCTGCAAGGCCTGCAGCTCCTCTGGCTTACCCGGCCCACAGCCCCCAAAGGCCTGAATAAAACATGTGCTTACTGTCAGATAAAAGAGAAGATGCTTAGACTTCTGCCCTCTGTATCAGCATGCATGTGTCTGACAGGGGAGGCGTTAGCATGAGCTTATGTGTATTACAGAGACAAAAACAATAGACAGACAGAGAGACAGAGAGAGAGAGAGAGAGAGAGAGAGAGAGAGAGAGAGAGAGAGAGAGAGAGAGAGAGAGATAAGAGAAGAGAGAGAGAGGGAGAAGAAGAGAAAAAAGAGACACTAAGAGAGAGGCAGCGAGACGAAGAGAGAAGAGTGAGAGGTAGAAAGAGAGAGACAGAGTGAATGTATCAGTGTGCATATGTGTGTGTGTGTGTGTGTGTGTGTGTGTGTGTGTGTGTGTGTGTGTGTGTGTGTGTGATGTAATGTGTCTGTGGGGGGGGAATTGAGGTACATACGACACATCGGCGGCGTGTGAAAGAGGTGTTAGCGTGCGGCGTGCTAGCTAGCGTTACCTTGCTCACAGTTGTTGCCCTTGAAGGCGGGCGCGCACAGGCACGTGCCGCTGACGCACTCCCCGTGGTTGGAGCAGGTGGGGTCCACACACTGGTCCTCCTGCACGTCACACTCCGCCCCCTTCCAGCCCGCGTGGCACTCGCAGTGGCCCTTCTCATAGTCCCCGTTCCCACTGCACAGCACCGGGCAGGAGTCTACACACACACACACACACACACACACACATACATTATTGCAACCCATGCCTCCAAACACTGTGAATGTTGTCATGAATTGACGTATATGTGTGTGTGTGTGTGTGTGTGTGTACAGTGTGTGTGTGTGTGTGTGTGTGTGTGTGTGTGTGTGTGTGTATGAGCAGTGGTGTACCTTTCGAGCAGTCTGGTCCCAGGAACCCAGTGAAGCAGTGACAGTGGCCAGCAACACACTCCCCGTTCCCATTGCAGTTAGTTTCACAGCCATCCATCGTTTCTGAAAAACAGGACACATACACACACACACACATGGACACACATAGACACAGGCACAGACACACACACACAGACAGTTGGAAAAAAACGCTTTGTGGAAAAAAGAAAAGGCAGCACATTTCACTCGGTGACATCTGTCATTTGTCGGTCACTGGAGAGCCCCTTAAAGCTACCTATGGAGGTGGTGAAGACGAGCATCTGTTCCATCTTGCGGCCGTCGTTGTAGAAGGCCAGGTACCAGGTGCCGGCGTCCAGGTACTCCACGAAGCCCGTGGCCTGCAGCGCGGCCAGGTACAGGTTCTGAAGCGGCGGCCGAGCCTCCTCTGAGGCCCTGGGCTCCTTCTGGATCAGCTGTCTGCCGTCCAGCAGCTTCACAAAGTCAAACTGCAGAGAGAAAGAGTGAGAGAGAGAGAGAGAGAGAGAGAGAGAGAGAGAGAGAGAGAGTGGGTGAGAAAGAGAGAGAGAGAGAGAGAGATAAAGATAGAATGAAACAGTGAGAAAAAAAGAATATAGAGAAAAGCTGCCGGCTATGACAGTGCTGGAGGGAGTATCATATATAGTTTTCAACTGAAACATGTTGGAAGTTTCGAAAAACATTTAGGCTAATATACTGCTCCTATCGCAGTAATGATATAAAAACCGTCTGAATCACAAACTCTCTCAAGGTGCACAAACAACTCTCCGTCTGGGCTTTGAATGCACCAGAAATGTACAGTAAACACAAAGCAGCCTCCATTAAAACGTCTCCGGGCCTGAAAAGCAAGAGAGGCTTGTCTGACTTGAAATGGCCTTGAGGTTAATATGTTCTCTAACAACATAAAGAGCTTCTGGCAGTAGTTCTTTCCTGTGGCATTACACCCATTGTGGAGCTGCTTAATGCACCCAGAAACCTGGCCTCTCTCCCTGCCCGTGAAGACTCCACGGTATCTGGATGGCAAGGAGAAGCTTAAAACATAATAACGCATGAAATCTGGCGGTGGAGTGCGGCATTTAGGAGCTACCGAACATCGTAAGGAAGGTCATCATTTAGTTATTGTATCTGTTTCTGAAAGCCACTGAAAGCAATTCTAAGCGGATTTCTTTGTAACTTTGTTGGGACTTAGCAGACAGCCTGAGAGTCATACAGAGCAGCCTAGAAAAGTACACTGTACACTGAGATGTTCACCGCACTGTAGGTAAGAGCATAGAGAAGTTTTGTAGGCTGTATGAAATAGTGTGATTAAGTACAGAGGAAAAGGGGAGAGAGGATGTAATCAAATCATTCCTATTATATGTGCAACCATCCTCATCTTCACCCCCTCCTCTCCCCCAAGCAGACACCCACACGCCTCGCAATTATCCGCCATTAATTAGGCAACCCAACATGTTTGTCTACACCTCCATATGCAAATGTTTATGCAAATGAGGAGCGAAGTGCCTCAAATTAAATTAGAAGCTATTTTAATTCCTTGAGTGATTCGAATGGTTAATCTGGGATACCTTTGCTAATACTGTATAATGACGAGGGGAGGTCATCTGTTGGCATCACATTAGTTCGGCTACATAGAAAAGCCCGAAGAGAGAGTTTCCATGACAACGGAACATGATTGGAGAGGAGATGTGCATGGGCGTGAGTGTGTGAGTGCATGCATGCGTGTGTTTGTGTACAGGTGTAGCCACAGACATCGGATGATGGTATAAGGTCTCATACCTGTGTGTACGTGTGTGTGTGTGTGTGTGTGTGTGTGTGTGTGTGTGTGTGTGTGTGTGTGTGTGTGTGTGTGTGTGTGTGTGTGTGCAGTATGTGCTTGTTTGTCCACACGCATAGGGACAGAAAACAGACAGATGATTGTATAAGTGATGTGAGTGTGTTCGTCTACAGGTGTAGGAACAAAAACTAAAGAGATGACTGTATAAGATCTCGCACCTGTGTATGTGTGTGCATTTGAGTGTATTTGTGTGTGTGTGTATGTGTGTGTGTGTGTGTGTGTGTGTGTGTGTGTGTGTGTGTGTGTGTGTGTGTGTGTGTGTGTATGTTTGTGTGTGTGTGTGTGTGTGTGTGTGTGTGTGTGTGTGCAGTATGTGTGTGAGTGTGTGTTTGTGAGCGTGCACACATACTGTATGTGTGTGTGTGTGTGTGTGTGTGTGTGTGTGTGTGTGTGTGTGTGTACACAGAAAGCTGAGAGATGACAGTAGCAGGAGGTGCTGTATAGTACCTGTGTGTGAGTGGGAGGGATGTTGCGGCGGCCGTAGATGCCCAGCAGGGCGTCGCTGGCGAGGGACACGTTGTGTGTGTGTGTGTGTGTGTGTGTGTGTGTGTGTGTGTGTGCTGTGTAGTACCTGTGTGTGAGTGGGAGGGATGTTGCGGCGTCCGTAGATGCCCAGCAGGGCGTCGCTGGCCAGGGACACGTTGTGTGTGTGTGTGTGTGTGTGTGTGTGTGTGTGTGTGTGTGTGTGTGTGTGTGTGTGTGTGTGTGTGTGTGTGTGTGTGTGTGTGTGCTGTACAGTACCTGTGTGTGAGTGGGAGGGATGTTGCGGCGGCCGTAGATGCCCAGCAGGGCGTCGCTGGCGAGGGACACGTTGAAGCGCACGTACTCGGGGTGGTGGATCTTGATGTGGAACCTCCAGAACAGGCCCGGAGGAACCGTCTGCATCAGCTGCATCCCGATGTCCACTTCACCACGGTCTATGGCACGGCCCCTCTGGAACACCTCTTTATCTAACACACACACACACACACACACACACACACACACACACACACACACACACACACACAGACACACACACACACACACACACACACACACACACACACACACACACACACACACACACACACACTAATTATTCATTGCTGATAACCTCTGGTGTCAGCTCACCAGCAGCTGCTGCAACACTGCATGGTGTCTCTTTATTGATTCCATGCTCTCTTCTAGACTCAGACGTGTGTGTGTGTGTGTGTGTGTGTGTGTATGCACGTGTGCATGTTTCTATGCGTGTGTATGTGCGCGTGCATGCATGTGCTTGAGTGTGCATGTGTTTTTTGCTTGTGAGTGGATATGTGCAGGCATAGGTGTGTGTATATGTGTATATGTACTGCATATGTGTGTGCATATGTGCGTGTTTAGGTAGGGTGTGTGCATATGCCCAGATGTATATCAATATGTATTTATGTACTGTGTGGGACTGGGGGAGCATGTGTCAGTGTAATGTGTAAGGAACGCATGTCTTGGCAACAGAACACTAGCTGTGTGTGTACATCAACACTTCTATTCCGATTAGAATCGGAATAATGCCTCAAACGAAATAGAAATGAAACATACAAACACCTTGATCAGAATATAACCGGCCATTGTCATACCAATTGAACATCCATGTATACGATTCTCAAGCAAAAACAAAGCTATTCCGATCCAAGCTTCTAAAGTGCTTGAGAGCATCTGATCGAAATACCCCTCGTAAACAGATGGCAGAGATTTTTCATTCTGAATAGTTTCATCGGAATGACAAAACAACTTGCATGTAAATCCACCTACTGTCTCCCCCACGCGTGCAGCAGATTTGGCCTTGGAACGTAAAAAAAAGTGATGCGCCTAAACCCACCAATCCAGGTGACATTGAAATCCTATTCTCTTTTCAAAAAAATCCTTGAACACTGATAGCAAGAGTTGCCTTAATTTACTTTATCTCACAGTCTAAACCGTGACAGTTAAGCCTGACGGCAAGCTAAAATGGTGGCACACAAGCTACTGTTACCACTCACGGCTAATATTGACAAAGAAGAGAAACTCTTCTTGCTATTGATTGTAAGAGCTCAGGCTGCGATGGCATATCTACTGTTGATTGCTGACAGGTACTCCACTCTCATTAAAATAGAAGAAGAAGGAAAAAAGTCACAAAGAACATTAGTGAGGAAAAGTCTAGAAAAGAGACACATTTTTAAAAGTGTCTGACATAAAAGAAAATGGATTTTCCCAGCCTCAGGGTTCAGATGAAAATGTCATTAACGCACTAATCCATTGACACACAAATGAAACATCTTTGCAATTAGTCACTGTTTTAATGGGCTATAGGAACGGGAAATAATTGTATGTGTGTGTGTTTGTGTGTGTGTGTGTGTGTGTGTGTGTGTGTGTGTGTGTGTGTGTGTGTGTGTGTGTGTGTGTGTGTGTGTGTGTGTGTGTGTGTGTGTGTGTGTCTGTGCGTGTGTGTGTGTGTGTGTGTGTGTGTGTGTGTGTGTGTGTGTGTGTGTGTGTGTGTGTGTGTGTGTGTGTGTGTGTGTGTGTGTGTCTGTGCGTGTGTGTGTGTGTGTGTGTGTGTGTGTGTGTGTGTGTATGTGTGTCTTTGCCTGTAAAAACATGTATGTGTAAATACTATCTGACATATTTTCTATTATGATACTTTTTCACTGCTGTTCTGGTACATTTTAATTGAGTGTATTTCTCAACATAATTGGTACATAAACAGATAACCATAACAGGTCTGCATCTGCTCAATCCTCACGTAAACGAATGTGTCAGGGCCACCAGCATGACAAGTCATGTTGTCACTGTACAACAAAGGAAGTCAAAATGCTTAGGCCACTAACGCTCTTCACTGACACTAAGTGATCACCCTCCCAGATCGTTACCAACTCATTGGATACAGTAGTGTGGCATTGTACTCTGCAGTTGTGTAGTGGTGGTAGTAGTAGTAGCATTACCAACTCCCTGGATACAGTAGTGTGGTATTGTACTCTGCAGTTGTGTAGTAGTAGTAGTAGCAGCAGTTGTAGTGGAGAAAATTAGTTTGGAAAGGTCAAACAAGTAGTTTGGAAAATTCGGTTAATTCTTTTTTTTTTAAATCCTCTTAATTATAATGAGCTCAAAAATGTGGCAAAGCAATAGACAACAACTGCAATAAAGAATCAGACGGCTTCATGTTTAGCTTAATAGCGTTTGCTCCAGGCAACCCAAGCAAGACGCGCGTGGAGAGCCTGGCAGAAAGGATCAGTGTTTGTGCACCTCGACATGTGAGCGCACGCCCATATGTCAAGACTAGCGGGCAGAGAGACACTGGCACTGCCAACGCGTTGGTAGCCGGAGGAGTGTGTGTGTGTGTGTGTGTGTAACGCGTTGGTAGCCGGAGGAGGACCAAATGTTTCACTAATTACAGTCTGTGTCCCGGGAGCCCGTGGTCCATGCGGGTCCTCGGGGGTGGTTCCCAAAGCAGGGCTCCACGGATCCGAAGATCTGTTGCGGTTTACACTCCGACGTGATGGAGAACCGGGCAGAACAGAACCAGAAACACCGCCTTTGGTTGCTCTGAATTATAACAAGGGAGGGGTGGCACCAAAGTTATTATTGTCAACCTTGCCTGTGAGAATTTAGCATGGAGGTGAGAAGATGCTTTGCCAAAAGCCTGTGCGCGCAAGAAAACTCCCTACTGACATTTTGAGTGCTTCATATTTTCAGCTTTTAGTTATTTCGATCACCAGTTATCTGGCTAAATTAGAAATTCTGCTTGGTGAAAATACCCCCACAGCAGGGGCGCCATTAAGGCCACTGAGTGCTACTCTGGATTTCCCGCAAGACTTAAAGAACAACAGGGGCACAGCGGCAGAGTGGTGTTTGTTTGAGCTCGCGCATTAATTACGTGCCAATCAATCGCTTGTGATTATGCAAACATAATAATCCCGACAACAAGCCTGCAGCCGGGGCCTACTGTATGGACACACACACACACGCGATAGAGATGTAGAAATGGAGGCACTGCCGAGCGCTCTTAAAAGGCTAAGTAAACAAAATAAAGCACAGCTGTGCACATTAACACCGCGCAAGGTCACCAATATTATATTTCCCCTATGGGCCTCCTAATAGCTTGTTATGAGCAGGTGAACATGAGCGACAATTTGCTTCCCACATCATGAACAAAAAGCGCATCCACAACCCGTATTCATGAAGCCAAGGCTGAGTTCTTCTCTCGTTTGGTCCAGCCTTCTACTTTAATGAATCTTTGCTTTCATGTCAGCCAAATAGTCTCTAAATATATAACATTATTTGTTTATTTATGGCCCATGATTTATTTTTGGCACAGGAAGGAACAAAAATAGGCTGCTGCTTGTGAACAAGATGCTAGTACTTGCTACTCATTATCTTCAGCATTTAAGAAATCTGAGGGATGAATTCTGACAAGAATATTTTAGCACGCTGAAAGGACTGTTTTGTTAAGGGGTTGCCAGTACAGGGAAAACATTATGCTCTATTTTCAAGTCAAGCTATTTTCCTGGCTTTATCCAGCCATGTTTGCTACTCCATGTGAATTGCAAAATGTCTTTGTTGTGGATACTGAAACTGACCGTGCAGAGTATCTCTCCATCAATGTCACACAGTGACACATGCAAACAAATCTGTTTTTCAGCCAGTCTTCCAGAAGTTCCCTCACGACATGCTCATGGACTACACTTTAACTGGACCCAAAGGATGACCCGGACCCAAAGGATGACCCGGCTCACTCCCTCTCTCCGTCACACAATGGTTTCCGTTTCACGACCAACGGAACACGATGTTGAGGACACACCGAGACGAGGCGAAGTACCCACAGTGTCTGGCAAACTACTGGCCGGCTAACGCAGTTAGCATCGAGATATCAAAACATCCAGAATCACTCCCACCACATTCATCCTTCCTGCCATGCTATCCGTCATCGTCTGACAGACGATCACTCAGCGCTTGTGCCCCACTCCATCACTGGGTGTGGTCCACGCTACCCTGCCGTCTCTCAGGGCAGATGGAAGAGAGCTCAGTCCAAGTCCCGACTCCTCTCCTCTCCTCTCCATTCAGCATCTCCCGAGCAGGATGGATGTGTGGGAGAGAGTGGCGAGAGTTCTCCCTTTTCACAGGAGATTCATTACAGTGAAGAAGAACGGAAGATTGATGGGGTCACTTCAATATTTTCATTACTGATTTGATTTGGATCTCCTGCTCGGCCTCTTCCCTCGGAGCGGAGCGGAATTCCCCGTCCGACTGGGTTATGGAGGCCGAATTGGATTATGGGATTGGATTAGAGGCAGGAGGGGAAGTGAGTTAGGGGCCTGATTGGGATGTGGGCTCTCAGGTCCCGGCTCCCGGGGGCCTCCGGCTCTTATTACACTGCCTCTAAAACCCCCGTGTTTATCTTCCTTTCACCACTCTCACACACACACACACTACACACACACACACACACTCACACACACACACACACACACACACACACACACACACACACACACACACACACACACACACACACACAAACTACACACACACACACACTACACACACACACTACACACACACTACACACACACACACACACACACACACACACACACACACACACACACACAAACTACACACACACACACACACACACACACACACACACACAAACTACACACACACACTACACACACACACACACACACACACACACACACACACACACACACACACACACACACACACACAAACTACACACACACACACACACACACTCTCACACACACACACACACACACACACACACACACACACACACACAAACTACACACACACACTACACACACACACACACACACACTACACACACAATGTGCACGCGCGAGCGAACGGGTGCCACGCTTCACGCCGGAGACAGATGGGGGACATTCCTTTCATCGTGACATAATCATGACCTGGAACGTGCTGGTGCATGAGCACACACACATAAACTCTCTCTCTTACACACACACACACACACACACACACACACACACACACCAACACATCATTTGTCCTTTCACACCACTGCCCATCCACACTGTCAGCGCCACATGATGCATCTCTTTCTATTAGTGTCAATCTCTTACCCAGAGAGACTGATGTCCAGTCTAGTCCAGGCTGTAGACATGCACGTCTGTGTGTGGACGTGTACAGGTGCAGATAGATAAGTGTGTGACAATATATACTGTATATATATATATATATATATATATGTATATATGTCTTAATGTAAGTAGTATATATATATATATATATACTGTATATATACAGTATGTATGTTAAATACTTAAAAAGTCAGTGTGTGTGTGTGTGTGTGAGTGTGTATGGGGGAGTACAGGTACAGGTGTGTGATATATATATATGTTGTATATATGCTAAAGTGTACCTCTGGCTGTGCCGTTGACCCCGGCGGGGGGGAAGGGGGGGAAGCTGATGCTCAGGCGGTCCTCCACTCCGTCCGCTTTGCTCAGGCCGTTCTCATACAGCGGGGCGTCCGGCGACTGCAGCTGCCACGTCAGACCAAACAGGTGCACTACTGCAGGAGGACACGCACACACAGAGACACAAACACAAACAAACAAATAAACAAACAAACACGGGAATCAAAGGGCTTTGAACTGAGGCTGCATTAGTGCTGTACTGTAGCTTGCAGTATTTCAGAGAGGACGGTTGAGTTTAGGAAGCCGGAATCAACAACCAGAGGTCTGACATAGTCTCCCTTTAATGTTCCTGGTGTAGAGGCACATGCAATGAACCACACACTCATGGACAGCTGGGTTTAGAATACATTAACACACAGCCAACATGGATAGGCTGCTACTTGCAAAACAGCACTAACAGCCAAAAGTGACACCATTCACTAAAAGAGCATTTCACAATGCAAAGTTACTGTAGGTATGCAGCTGGGCTCAACTTCTTTCAGTGAAGAGAACACACCAGCTGTGTCCAAATCCTGCACAGAGTTAATTGATCATATTTATCAGCAAGAGCTAAAGCATGCGTGGCACCTTGCCCAAGCACCCAACATAGTTTAGACACATCGCCTATCCAGAAATCCCACTTTGATGTTTTTTCCACAAGTGAACCATGGCTACTCTTACCCTGGAAATCCAGAGCACAATTTCAATTTGCTCAGCGAGTCACTCTGGCAATCAGTAGTGATGCTCATTACCCATATGCTTGGAGCTGACCTGAGAGAGGCAGGCCAGGGGCAAGCTAAATAGATGATGACAGGGCCAAACGTCAAAGTCCGGAATCAGTCAGTAAACATTTTGTCGTAGTGTTATCCAATTGCATCGAAATCCGGAATTAGTCAGTAAACATTGGTTGTAGTGTTATCCAATTGCATTGAAATCCGGAATTAGTCTGTAAACATTGGTCGTAGTGTTATCCAATTGCATTGAAATCCGGAATTAGTCAGTAAACATTGGTCGTAGTGTTATCCAATTGTGTGCCGCGATATTTTCAAATGCATACTTGGTGCCGCCCCTCGAGTTGGGCCATTTTCATTACTGATAGCCGAACCCTAAATCTTTCTAGATGGGGGTCTGGATTTCCTGGCTGGGCTACTCTCTATGTGTTAATTATGTCCCTACTTCCCAAGTTCCAAGACACTATATACTCTTTTTCTTCTCTGGGCAATCTGTCCTCCCCACTTTATTTGCACCTTTGCTGTTCTGCTTATTTGTTGCTGCTAAACCACCTATCAGCAACCCCCCCAACACACACACACACACACACACACACACACACACACACACACACACACACACACACACACACACACACATACACACACACACACAATCCATTAGATTAGGTGCAAACAAATTAGCATTCTCTATTCAGGCTGTTTATAGGCCCCTGGGCCCTCTTTAAAGAGGTGGTAATATATCTGTAGTGTTCTCGCTGGGACCAAAACCCTGCTACTTCTGAAACTGCTGCTGAATTCTCAGCAATGAATGGAAGTGAATCCAGCCCAGGCTAATGTCAGTTAAACCTGAGTGAAAACATGCCATCCAGGGTGATTGCTTCAGCTTTTATCTTTAAAATGGAGCCAGGGGCATTAAAATGAGTGACTGAGGACTTTATGTTTTCTGCCACCATAAATCAGGAGAGGCATTCTTCCTCATCTAATATAGTATTAATGATGTATTGCCATTCCAGAGTGCGGAGGAGCTCAGCGCGGTCTCACACACACACACACACACACACACACACACACACACACACTCACACTCACACTCCCAGTTAGGCAGAGAGAGCCCCGAGCACACCTGAAGCTGAAGCTAGCGTTTCATCTCTGCTTAAAAGATTCAACTGTGTACAGTATGTGTTTAATCTGACTCTCTCATTGCGTATGTGCATGTGAATGTGTATGTGTGTGTGTGTGTGTGTGTGTGTGTGTGTGTGTGTGTGTGTGTGTGTGTGTGTGTGTGTGTGTGTGTGTGTGTGTGTGTGTGTGTGTGTGTGTGTGTGTGTGTGCTTGTGTGTGCTTGTGTGTGTACTACGGAGACCAGCATGTGTGTGTGTGAACATGTGTCATTCGACATGGGGAACGGTCTCAAATGACAGGTTGTACATCAATATTTGAACAACAACCAAAAAACGTGACGGGCGTTCTCCGACAAAAGGCAACAGCAGCCCTGCTTTAATTCATGCCTTCTCCCTCCACTGCTGAAACCCAGTGTGGGTAATCAAGGCAGCACCGCTCTGGGGGCACCCACTTTCCGTCCTCCCATTTTTTAAACTCTCTCTCTCTCTCTCTCTCTCTCTCTCTCTCTCTCTCTCTCTCTCTCTCTCTCTCTCTCTCTCTCTCTCTCTCTCTCTCTCTCTCTCTCTCTCTCTCTCTTTTATTTTTTTGATTATTATGCGCAGCTGGCGCTGCGGGGACGGCTAATTAGGAGGAAAAGTAGTCCAGGTCCATTAGCATGTGCTCTCCATATTCAGCAGCCCAA
>NC_084998.1:4280534-4285534 GCF_963854185.1 Sardina pilchardus
GTGTAGTCGGTGTGGTGTGGTGTAGTCAGTGTGGTGTAGTCAGTGTGGTGTATTCAGTGTGGTGTATTCAGTGTGGTGTAGTCAGTGTGGTGTAGTCAGTGTGGTGTAATCAGTGCAGTGTGGTGTAGTCAGTGTGGTGTAGTCAGTGTGGTGTAGTCAGTGTGGTGTAGTCAGTGTGGTGTGGTGTAGTCAGTGTGGTGTAGTCAGTGTGGTGTAGTCAGTGTGGTCAGTGTGGTGTAGTCAGTGTGGTGTAGTCAGTGTGGTCAGTGTGGTGTAGTCAGTGTGGTGTAGTCAGTGCAGTGTGGTGTAGTCAGTGTGGTGTAGTCAGTGTGGTGTAGTCAGTGTGGTGTAGTCAGTGTGGTGTGGTGTAGTCAGTGTGGTGCGGTGTATTCAGTGTGGTGTATTCAGTGTGGTGTAGTCAGTGTGGTGTAGTCAGTGTGGTGTAGTCAGTGTGGTGTAGTCAGTGTGGTCAGTGTGGTGTAGTCAGTGTGGTCAGTGTGGTGTAGTCAGTGTGGTGTAGTCAGTGTGGTGTAGTCAGTGTGGTGTAGTCAGTGTGGTGTGGTGTAGTCAGTGTGGTGTAGTCAGTGTGGTGTGGTGTAGTCAGTGTGGTGTAGTCAGTGTGGTGTAGTCAGTGTGGTGTGGTCAGTGTGGTGTAGTCAGTGTGGTGTGGTGTAGTCAGTGTGGTGCGGTGTATTCAGTGTGGTGTATTCAGTGTGGTGTAGTCAGTGTGGTGTAGTCAGTGTGGTGTATTCAGTGTGGTGTAGTCAGTGTGGTGTAGTCAGTGTGGTGTAGTCAGTGTGGTGTAGTCAGTGTGGTCAGTGTGGTGTGGTCAGTGTGGTGTAGTCAGTGTGGTGTGGTGTAGTCAGTGTGGTGTAGTCAGTGTGGTGTGGTGTAGTCAGTGTGGTGCGGTGTATTCAGTGTGGTGTATTCAGTGCAGTGTGGTCAGTGTGGTGTAGTCAGTGTGGTGTATTCAGTGTGGTGTAGTCAGTGTGGTGTAGTCAGTGTGGTGTAGTCAGTGTGGTGTAGTCAGTGTGGTCAGTGTGGTGTAGTCAGTGTGGTGTAGTCAGTGTGGTGTAGTCAGTGTGGTGTAGTCAATGTGGTGTAGTCAGTGTGGTGTAGTCAGTGTGGTGTAGTCAGTGTGGTGTAGTCAATGTGGTGTAGTCAGTGTGGTGTAGTCAGTGTGGTGTAGTCAGTGTGGTGTGGTGTAGTCAGTGTGGTGTAGTCAGTGTGGTGTAGTCAGTGTGGTGTAGTCAGTGTGGTGTGGTGTAGTCAGTGTGGTGTAGTCAGTGTGGTGTAGTCAGTGTGGTGTAGTCAGTGTGGTGTAGTCAGTGTGGTGTGGTGTGGTGTAGTCAGTGTGGTGTGGTGTAGTCAGTGTGGTGTAGTCAGTGTGGTGTAGTCAGTGTGGTGTAGTCAGTGTGGTGTAGTCAGTGTGGTGTGGTGTAGTCAGTGTGGTGTAGTCAGTGTGGTGTAGTCAGTGTGGTGTGGTCAGTGTGGTGTAGTCAGTGTGGTGTGGTGTAGTCAGTGTGGTGTAGTCAGTGTGGTGTAGTCAGTGTGGTGTAGTCAGTGTGGTGTAGTCAGTGTGGTGTGGTGTAGTCAGTGTGGTGTAGTCAGTGTGGTGTAGTCAGTGTGGTGTGGTCAGTGTGGTGTAGTCAGTGTGGTGTAGTCAGTGTGGTGTAGTCAGTGTGGTGTGGTGTAGTCAGTGTGGTGTAGTCAGTGTGGTGTGGTGTAGTCAGTGTGGTGTGGTCAGTGTGGTGTAGTCAGTGTGGTGTAGTCAGTGTGGTCAGTGTGGTGTAGTCAGTGTGGTGTAGTCAGTGTGGTGTGGTGTAGTCAGTGTGGTGTGGTCAGTGTGGTGTAGTCAGTGTAGTGTAGTCAGTGTGGTGTAGTCAGTGTGGTGTAGTCGGTGTGGTGTGGTGTAATCAGTGTGGTGTAGTCAGTGTGGTGTAGTCAGTGTGGTGTAGTCAGTGTGGTGTAGTCAGTGTGGTGTGGTGTAGTCAGTGTGGTGTAGTCAGTGTGGTGTGGTGTAGTCAGTGTGGTGTGGTGTAGTCAGTGTGGTGTAGTCAGTGTGGTGTAGTCAGTGTGGTGTAGTCAGTGTGGTGTAGTCAGTGTGGTGTAGTGTGGTGTGGTGTAGTCAGTGCAGTGTGGTCAGTGTGGTGTAGTCAGTGTGGTGTAGTCAGTGTGGTGTAGTCAGTGTGGTGTGGTGTAGTCAGTGTGGTGTAGTCAGTGTGGTGTAGTCAGTGTAGTGTGGTGTAATCAGTGTGGTGTAGTCAGTGTGGTGTGGTGTAGTCAGTGTGGTGTAGTCAGTGTGGTGTAGTCAGTGTGGTGTAGTCAGTTTGGTCAGTGCGGTGTAGTCAGTGTGGTGTAGTCAGTGTGGTGTAGTCAGTGTGGTGTAGTCAGTTTGGTCAGTGTGGTGTAGTCCATGCAGTGTGGTGTAGTCAGTGTGGTGTGGTGTAGTCAGTGCAGTGTGGTGTAGTCAGTGCAGTGTGGTGTAGTCAGCGTGGTGTGGTGCGGTGTGGTCAGTGCGTTGCGTTGCGTTGCGGTGGCGTCCGTACTGACCGATGACGTAGGTGAGCAGCAGGGCCAGCGTGACGGTGATGGCGGAGGCGCTGAGAGCGGTGCACTTCCAGTTGCAGCAGCGGTACGGCTTGCTGAAGGAGAAGAGCGGCCGCGCCAGCGTGGTCCTGGGCAGGGGCCGGGGGGGCGGGGAGTACACCGTGCTGGACGTCAGCGGGTAGTTCTGATTGGCCGCACGGAACAGCGTGGACGAGGCCGAGCCGTGCTTGAACAGGAAGTGCCTGAAAGAGAGAGAAGACCACGGTGCGTTCAGTGGGATGTGTGTGGCTATTAGGGATGCAACGGTTTTCAATAATTTATTGAACCGTTCGGTTTGGCCTGTTCGGTTCAATAGACTCACCTAAACCGCAATATTTCGGTATACGCGACATTAAACTTTTTATTTAATACAAGGTTATTGCGCGCGCGTAGCCTGGGAGCGATAGAGAGGAGTGCTTAGGACCCGGGGGATGCGTTTTCTCTGACTGTTCAGCTTGCCTCTCGTCAACCTTGCAACAACCAATCAGAATTTTACTGAATTTCCCAAGAGCCAATAAGCGCGTTGAAATGCAAATGAAGGAGTCATGTGAGAAGAAACAAACTTTACCGGCGGCTGCATGATCATGGCGACATTTGAAGTAGCCCACGAACAAGGCAAAAAGACCGTCAGTAAACAAAGCACAGTGTGCATTGCAAGCACTGCTTCACAACGATCACCTAATAAAGGTAACACATCCAACATGTCGGCCCACTTGCGCCTTCATCACCCGGCTGTAACCTTAAGTGGAGCAGCACGGAGAGTTAGTTTGCCACCGAAAACCCAACCATCCATTGCTGCAGCCTTTCGACAACAATATTCCTATAATTCCCAAAGACATAACGAATACGACGACGTATTAGGGCCACGTATATATACTTTGTAAAGACGCAAATTTGCCACTTTAGAAGGTCGAACATTTGCCACATTATAAAGTCTGTGTGTAACATTGTAACCGTGGTTCTGCCCTGCGTTGATTGCTCGCTAGAGTAGCCTAAGAAAGCGTGACGCCGACACAGCTGAGTGTATTCTCATTTTGATAGTTTACTGGAAAATATTGTAGGGATGGGAGGTTATAGGAGATGGGGAGGCTGACATGTCATTCCAAACTCGGGTCATTTATTTTCCTGACGTTGTACATGCTAGGCTACGGGCAGCGGGAGGTGTCCACTCGAAAAACAATAAACTCACTGCTAAATCAGTCAATCGCTCGTCCACTCGTCAATCACACAACTCTCTCGCACACACACGCACACACACACACACACACACACGACAGGAGACACAGGGGAAACAGACACTTTGTGAAGTGGCAAATTTGCCACTTTCTTCTCGGAATATTGCCCCCCCCTGACAACAGGTTGCAATAATGTTAATTTCATTGTTCTAATATTTTTAATGCTGCACTGCACTTTTGTCTATGTTTACATTTTTTACGTTCATAAAAGAGGACAGGGCAGGCACTCCCAAATCAAATATCCATTTGAAACTACACATAATACTACCTCACCAATTATTTTGAGAAGATTTTCAGAATTGTTCACTACTTTTTTGAGGGTGTATAACAGTTAAGTATTTTCTTTAAATGTGTGAAGAACAGTGAGTTTATTAAATAAATAACTACACATTACTTTATGCTGCACTGCACTATGGATAACATTGCCTGTTTATGACAGAAGGCAATGATGGTGTTTTTTCTTTTAATACATTTTTGTGATTCTGCTTCATCTGTGTCAGGCTATGCATTTAATATTTTCTCTGCAAGTGTAAGTAGAAGCACATTGTTGATTTGAAATAGAAAAGGCAAATATAGCCTCCTGTATGCTAGAGCCAAGATAATATTGATATATTGAAACCGAACCGTTACCGTGGCCCAAAAACCGTGATACAAACCGAACCGTGGCAAAACTGTACCGTTGCATCCCTAGTGGCTATAGGACAGGATCCTACCGCTTTCACATAAGAATCTCCCGGATGCATATCTAAAACAGTACAGCATTGTTTTTATTATTGTTTGGTTGTTTTTATTAACGCTATAGCATTGTTGTTATAAAGTTCATATCTCACTGAAGTCTACTGTACCTCTGGACCATTCATGAGGACTACTACATGGGCACACAATATCACTCAATATCACATGCTTTTATCACTTCCTTCACATGCTATCAATTAGTTACCTTAATCAACTGATCAATCAATCAATCAATTGATCAATCAATCAATCAATCAATCAATCAATCAATCAATCAATCAATCCATCAATCCATCACCTATGTTATAAGGTTCATATCTCACTGAAGTCTACCTCATGAGGACTACATGGGCACACGATATCACTCAATATCACATGCTAATATCACTCCCTTACTATCAATTAGTTACCTTAATCAACCGATCAATCAATTACTCAATC
>NC_084998.1:4290534-4295534 GCF_963854185.1 Sardina pilchardus
TATCGACTGAGGGGCCAGTTGTCCCAGCTCACACCCACGACAACACGGAGCATCAGCAAATATCAAACATCATGCTGGTCTTTGACCAAACACACTCCTGAGTGACCTTCATTTTGACAGCTCCCTGAAGGGGACCGAATGGGAACGAGGAGGAGAGACTGACCCCAACTGTAGCCGTCCCGCGGAATCCTCACCCAGACGCTCGGCTCCTCCTCGTGCTCCGCAACACTCCTCTCTGGCTCAAGCCGGGCTCAGCTTAGTTCTCTCTGCTGCAGTGGTGACTGCGCGCGGCTACAGTACACACACAGCTCTCACCTGCGGTGATACACTTTGCCGTTTTCATTCCAAACCCACTGATGAATGTCTAACTCAATGCCAAGCTCCTGCACTGGAGCCTCAGTCATCAGGGTGCTTCTGGGTGGGCAGATATGATTAGCTGCCAGTAGTTGGCACATTACATTGCGTTAGCAGATTCTAGAGTAAAACTACAATGTATGCAGACCAGGGGTCTGACCAATTGAATGGAGCTCAGCAGTAATCACTATGGAGCTTATGACCTCTCCTAAATAACACTTTTACAAACAAAGGACACGGGAATTTTCTGCAAAGTTTTCTGCAAACCAGAGACAATCAAATGCATATATTTTTTGCTACAAAGTGACATTCCGTAAAGTTTATTTTCTACGAGACTTTACTTTAAAATGGTCCTTTAACATCTGTCAGCACTCCCGAGGACACAGTGCCCAAACTTTCTTGGATAAAACCAAACGTGGCTTTACCTGTCAAGAGAGTCATAAGATTGTACCTTGATGTTGCATAAATATTTCACCTTCAGATGCAATGCTGTTTTTTTTGTTGAGCTCCCTCTGCCCTGACTTTATTAATTCATACTTGTGCGGTACAGACTGAATTTGGATAAGAGTTAAAAAAAAAAATGAAACACTAAAGAAACTACAAATCAAAAGGCGGGAGGGGAATCTGTCAGACAGCAGCATCTGGCACTGAGTTTCGCTGGCGGCTCAAGAACTCTTTTCCAGAGCCGTCCGCTGGCGTGGTCTGGACATGGTAGAGGACGACCCTGGACTTTAAATTCGTCATGCCGGCCGGTTGGGATACATCTTGCTTCACTGTGCTTTGAAGTGGTTGCAATGTTTTTCCCCACTATGAGGGAGTCGGGGAGCCATTTTTTTATTTTCACACTGAAGTGATAAACAATAAACAATAAATAATGTAATTCTTCCTGTATTTTTTCATATGTGCTTCCTGATATTTTTTCCCCCTCATGAGCACAGATATGGTCTTTTATTTGTTTCGTTTTTTATTTTGTTCTGTTTGATGGAAGTCTCATCTCTCCCCTCCCCAGACTTTGTCACTCCTTCCTCCTCCTCCTCCTCCTCCTCCTCCTCCTCCCTGGCCCTTTCCCTTCATATTTGGGGAGCGATTCTTCCCGAGAAAACCAATCTCCTGGAGCAGACGGCTTCATTTTCACTCCGCACTAAACACTTCCCCTTTCATCATTTATTTACCTTTCCATCTTTCCCCCTTTCACCACTCGCCAAAGACATCATTCCATTCATCCGTCCTCTCCGTCTTAACCCTTTCCTTTCCGTCTCCCCGCTAGCCCCGTGGGCGTCCAAAGACAATAGTTCTGTCGTGCGGTTCCAATTAACTCTCCTCCGAGGGGAACAAAAGGAGGACTAAACAGCCCAGATTGGTCTCTCTCAGTCCTCTCGCTCAGCGCTCACATGCGGAGGAACGGCAGAAACGCCATCAGCGTCTGTTAATAGAATTTCTCCACCTCTGATCCGGCCGCCGAACAGGTGGCCATGCGCAGTCTTGTGTACTCACACGGCGGCATTTTGATTTTGTACTTTTCCATTTCTGACCCCCACCGCCGGTGAAAAGAGCCGTGTCACTCGGAGAGGGAGGAAGACGCGATTTCATTTGAACTTCGATCTGCAGACAGGAAATGGCGGTCAGCGCTTCTTCCTGGACTGCCTGTCTGTTATCAGCTATCGGCCCTGCTGGCTCACAACAGCCATCTAGACCACACGTCCAAGATTTCTCATTTAGAGAGAGCTGCCTCCATCCTGTAATCCCATTCCCCAGATATGAACTGGTCCCATGTTAGACTGGTCCAATGTTGGAGCACGAGGAATCAGGACACCCATATGGCTGCTACGACCTCATTTCACAAGGCTGGAATTCTCGGCTGATTCTGGGACATGGCATTCCTAATAATCACTGCTTTACATAAATCCTAATTGCCTGCATCTGTGGCTTGCGAAGAGGCACCATTCCCCCTGCCAAGGAGGTTATAATTTCGGTGTTTGCTTGTTTGTTTGCTTGTCTGTAAGCAGGATTATGCAAAAATACTCGTTCGATTTCCACAAAACTTGATGGGATGGTGCAATTGGGGCTTATATTTGGCTTTAATGAAAAACAGAGAGCGCTGAGGGACAGAGAGGGTCAGTCTGTCAACACACTGGGTTTGCTGGACTTCCTGAGGTGGGGTGTGATATGGACAGCCATTGCTCTGTTTGAACTAACTCTCACCACTTCAGATGTAGTACAGTTACACAGTACTGTATGGATGCACATATATAGCCAACAGTGGAACAGCCATTCTGAAGGGGATTCTGAAGGGTTGTGTGTGTGCATGTGTGTGTGTGTGTGTGTGTGTGTGTGTGTGTGTGTGTGTGTGTGTGTGTGTGTGTGTGTGTGTGTGTGTAAGTCTATATTTGTGCATGTAATGGAATGACATCCACTGTGTTTTTGACAGGTGTGTCAGTGTATGTGTGTGCACTGTAGCAGATGGACCTATCTCTCCCTCTCTCTCTTCCTCTATCTCTCTCTTTCTCTCTCTCTCTCTCTCTCTCTCTCTCTCTCTCTCTCTCTCTCTCTCTCTGTCTCTCTCTCTCTCTCTCTCCATCTCACCTGGTCTCCAGTGGGATGTTGCTGTTGAGGGCCCAGCTGTTGTGGGGTTGGCCCAGCTCCTGGGCCGTCTTGGCGGGCAGGTCGAGCGGCGGGCAGCGGGAGGGCAGGGTGTTCCTCTGCAGGCCCTCCGAGGACGCCGCGGGCGCCGGACGGGCACACGTGCAGGCGTGCGGGGGTGGAGGTGGGGGCGGCAGGGGCTTGAACGTGAACTGGGCACCGGGACTGTTGCCAAGGTCTGCAGAGAGAGAGAGAGAGAGAGAGGGAGAGAGGGAGAGAGAGAGAAAGAGAGAGAAAGAGAGAGAAAGAGAGAGAGAGAGAGAGATAAAGGGAGGAAGAGTGAGAGGGAGAGGGAGAGAGGGGGAGGAAGAGAGAGGGAGAGAGAGAGAGAGGGAGAGAGAAAGAGAGAGAGAGAGAGAGAGATAAAGGGAGGAAGAGTGAGAGGGAGAGGGAGAGAGGGGGAGGAAGAGAGAGAGAGAGAGAGAGAGAGAGAGAGAGAGAGAGAGAAAGAGAGAGAGATAAAGGGAGGAAGAGTGAGAGAGAGAGAGAGAGAGAGGGACGAGGACAGAGAAAAAGGGAAAAAGGGAAGTAGGGAGAGGCAGAGAGAAAGAGAGAAAGAGAGAGACTATTAATGGCTGCTTTGTAGTCCAACTGTAACAAATGCCTCATCCCTCGGAGCTGAGAGAGGAGAGGAGTGGTCCCTGAGTGGCTTGGCCAGTTGGCGGAGTCACTGACCAGTCCCCATGCTGGGCAGATGGTGGGTGGGATCCCACAGTTGATATATTGAGGGAGGCTCTGGAATCAGCAACCATGCAACAGTAGTCCATCAGATATAACAGCATTTGGTGGCAGCACTGTCAGTACTGACCTGCACACTCGTATCAGCCATCATACGCTAGATTAGAACATGCCACGCTTTATTTCCACTACGATCTCTCAAACAGATATCATGCACAACTGCAAAGTGCGGAAGTGTGTTTTTTTTTTTTTTAGACGAGAGTTTGATTCAGGAATGCCAAGAGTTAGGATTTAACATTCCTACTGCTGGACACGGCTGGACAGAACCCAAATACAGCACAGAAGAGGAGAGTGTGTCGATGATGTACGTGAGCGGGAATGCGTATGGGACTGCGTATGGGACTGCGTGTGGTCATAAATTATTCTCTTGCATCAACATACCAGCGTTGCTTTATCTTAAACTATAGCATATCAAGAGGAGACACAAGCACCCACACACCAGTGAAGTGTGTGAGCCTTATTCTCTTCCTATAGTCTTCAGTGTCTGATTCAAAACCCCATTAAATCTGATGGGCATTATCACCTCATATTGCTGAGAGGTTGAAGCCATCTTCCATTCATTGGCCAGCGCTGGGGATTTTTAATAATCTCCCTTCTCAGGGCCCGAGTGGTAAATCTCATCAGATACAATGAGACCAGTCACAATCAGGCTCCAGATCAGACAGAGTTGAATCGAGAGCACGATTCTCGCTCAAAGACTCCCGTTGGCTTGTGAGGAGAGATGTCAGACAGAAGGCTCGTTTGCTCATCTGTGTTCAAATCTATTGTTTATCCAAATGCAATTAAGGCTGTTATTGAGGGAAATATGTCTTCCTGATAAGAGCTTTAAAGAGGAGCTTCAGACTTGTTAAGAGGAAATTGTGGCGGTTTAATGACACGCTCCCGACACAAGCACGCACGCACACTCACACACACACACACACACACACACACACACAGACGCACACACACACACACACACACATAGAGGGGAGGGATGTTTGAAAATCACTTAAAGACTTTTAAGTTATGCCAGTTACTTCCCATACGGACTAAGAGAGGGGTAACTCAATTCATCAGCACTTCTTTCACAAAGTTTGCTCTTAAGGAGTTTGAAGGGTAATAGGATGGACGCACACCATCACAGGCTGCCTGCCCACTTTAAAGACGTTCAGACTTCAGAGTAAAAGCAACAACACAAAGCAGAGCAGCCAACCCCCCCCCCCCCACACACACTCCCATCCCCCTTATAGCCCCACAGCCCTCACCGGCGGGGTAGGCAGTTCTGA
>NC_084998.1:4300534-4308034 GCF_963854185.1 Sardina pilchardus
ACACTCAATCTTCAGAAACGGCCAGCCTCTCCAACTAAAGGGAGGACACACTACTTTAGCATCTCTTCAAAGTTGAGTGTGTGTGTGTGTGTGTGTGTGTGTGTGTGTGTGTGTGTGTGTGTGTGTGTGTGTGTGTGTGTGTGTGTGTGTGTGTGTGTGTGCATATTTTACACTTTTTCATGATGCCAATGACGGAGAAAAGTGATGAAAACAGAAATAATCTTTAAAGGGTAAACATTCAAGGCTCGGAATATTACCACCAATTCAATTTAGCTTCCCGCTGCACTGTAACGTTGCATTTAAATGTCCCATTCAATTCGATTATATGATGACAGTTAAGACAAAAGTGCATAAACGTGATGACAGATTTCTTTCATCACTTTTGATAGGCCTGACTTTACCGCGTCAGTAGCGAAAATTGCAACCCCCTCATCTGAAATTATTGATACAAAATATAATTGAAAAGTCACTCTTAATTCACTTCAGCATCATGATGTCAATCCGACCGCATATTGCCCAACGTAAACACCCAAACTGCGTATATTTGTAATAAAATTACTTCTCACATAATATTATTTTAAAAGATGAATACTGGCATTAAACATTCCATTAAGCTCTGAGCGTGGCTTTTCAAAAGGCATCTTCTCAGATGGATTGGACAGATAAGCGGCACCATAAAGGAGTGGGTTTCAGCCGCAGTATGAAATGACTGCCATATGTGAGAGGCCGGTGAGTGAATCCCGTGTAAAAGGGAACAGCTTTTCCAGCTTCTGCGCTGTCTCTCCTTATTCCATTATGTCAGTGCAATCCGGAACTACTAAAGCTCTTTGCCAGTGGATTCATTATGGATGATGTGCCTGTGCAGGCACACACACACACACACACACACACATGCACACACACACGCGCATGCACACACATTCACACACACAGACACACACACGCACAAACTCACACACACACACACACACACACACACACACACACACACACAGACACACACACACAAACTCACAAACACACACACACACACACACACACATTCAGATATACACGAACACACACACACACACACACATTCACAGAAACACTCATACACACACATAAATGGATATGTGCACATGCATAAGCACACCTGCACATACACACGCACTCACCCACAACATGCACACATACACATACACACATACACACACACACACATATTTCACAGCTGTCTATGCGGGAGGTTGACTGCTGTGACTGTGTATGTAGCAGAAAGAGAATTGAGAAGTCTGAAGGACAAACAGGCTTATTCCATCCCTCACATTAAACCCTGTTTACTCACGGCATCTGGCTTTGTTCACACATCATAAACCACATACACACACATACACACGCACATACACACACACACACACACACACACACACACACACACACACACACACACACTTACACACACACACACACACGCACACGCACGCACACAGAAACGAACACACACACACACACACACACACACACACACACACACACACACACACACACACACACACACACACACACACTTCCTCACAAGCCCTCAGAGAAATAAGTCCAACCACACAAAAGGCCATCATCCATACTGGGTTTTTTTTTCGAGCGCACTTGACACTTTGGCGGTGAGAAAAGGGAGCTGATATAAATCACGGCCCCCTTCCTTAAGTGTGCACGCCACTCCACTCGGCTGCATGCAAAGTGTGTGTGTTCTGTTCCTACATGTATCGCACGACTGGGGCAGGAAGAGAAAGGGATGAAGAGAGAGAGAGGGGGGGGGAGAATGAAAGAGAGAGACAGAGAGAGAGAAAAAAAGAGAGAGGGACAAGGAGAGAGAGTGAGAATGGGAGAGAAATGGAGAGAGAGAAAGGGAGAGAGTAACAGAAAGAGAAAAGGAGAGAGAGAGAGAGAGAGAGAGAGAGAGAGAGAGAGAGAGAGAGAGGCAGCAGCACACGCATGATGAAGCAGTGGTGCCAGCAGCTCCCGTATTGATTCTCAGTTCTAAAGGATGCACAAAGGTCAGCGCAAGTCCATCCATTTACCCTCAGAATGCTCCTGCAGGGCCCGACATGGACAACCTGCCTCTACACACACACCACTGGCATGCATGTACAGTATGCATGTGTGCAAATGTGCACCATGATGATATGTGTGTAGCTGGGTATGCTACTGTGTGTGTGTGTGTGTGTGTGTGTGTGTGTGTGTGTGTGTGTGTGTGTGTGTGTTTGTGTGTGTGTGTGTGTGTGTGGTTCAGCAGGGTAGTAGTTAAGGACCAGTACATTCTCTGGTTGGATTAATAGCCTAGTTTATGGGCCTCCTTCCTTAGTGCTTATCTGATGTCACAGGCATTATTTACAACATAGGCTTATCTTGGTTTAACATAAGCAAAAGCGCACACACAGACACACACACACACACACACACACACACACACACACACACACACACACACACACACATACACTAACACACCTACATCTACACCTACATTAACTCCCCCATCACATACATACAGACCACACACACACACACACACACACACACACACACACACTCTCTCTCTCTCTCTCTCTCTCTCTCTCTCTCTCTCTCTCTCTCTCTCTCTCTCAGTTACGAGCTAAACATCCCATACACAATGTGTTTTTATTGCAACACACACTGACAATGCTATACATGGATTTTTTTTATGGACTGTATTTTACGTTTTTGGTTTTAGAGCTTTGATTCCAATCAGTGGCATCTTTATTTCAGCCTGTGACTTCTATCGGATGGTCCTCAACTAAACTGCTCTTGAT
Organism: Sardina pilchardus; assembly: GCF_963854185.1. Classification (NCBI taxonomy): domain Eukaryota; kingdom Metazoa; phylum Chordata; class Actinopteri; order Clupeiformes; family Clupeidae; genus Sardina; species Sardina pilchardus. Next base: position 4,303,348 of record NC_084998.1, read on the forward strand.
AAGTCCACCCTTGTGTTTCTGGTCCTAAGGAGACATCCAGTGGTCTTCTGTTCCCATTCACAGGTTATAGGGATAGCCTGCCACTCTATAAATGATCCCGCCTCAAACATGGCTTCTTTTACATCTTATCTTTTGACTGATGTTCTGTTGTTTTACTTTGCAGTGCTAATGTTTTTTTTTTTAAATCTCTTTCAACTACCCTTTATCAAGTGCTTTGTTCGTGGGTGCTTATTGCTTTTGATTGTTTTATTTGATTTATCCTGTTTTGTTCTCCAGTATGCAGTATAAATAAACGTTACGCTCCCATGGCCCACGGTAAACGAGGACATGGCTTAACATGACTTAACTCGACTACAGTCGACAACTCCTGAACAGGAGCTGGCACCACGCTCGCACCGCACCACAACAAACAAAAACATTCATGTGATCTAGCTGCACTACCTGGAACTCTCTCCTGCCAGAGAGCCAGCGAGCGAGCGAGCGAGCGGAGACCGTCTGTTCCAGTTTGCCTTGACTGGGGAGTTCCTCAGCCTTCATCCCCCATGATGCTCTCCTCACAGATCTGTGTGTGTGCTGTACTAGGGCACGTCTGTTTGCAAGCAAGTGCTTTCCTTTTAGTATGTATCTATGTGCAACATATGCCATATGGATAGTTTTTTTCCCCTTGTATGCATACATGCCTGGTTGCTTGGTCATCACCACTGATAAAAGCACTGGGGGAAAATACAAGGAGATGGGGGGAGAGAGAGAGAGAGAGAGAGAGAGAGAGAGAGAGAGAGAACCAGGCTACATCCTCCTGAGGTTTTTGAGCTAGCCATGCGGCTAATTAAAGGATTAGCTTGCTGAAGGAAGAGCGGGGAGATAGTGTATCAGCAGGAAGCCACAAACTCCATACCAACGTATACATCACCACCCACTACGCACGTTTTCTACAGGCTCCACGAATTTCAATCTAACACTCACACACGTACAGTCGCACACACACACATACACACACACACACACACACACACACACACATACAAACTCTCTCCCTTTGCTTCTTCTCACGTGGTGTGCGTGGTTTTGTGAGCGCGTGAGAGAGTGTGTGTGTCTGTGTGTCTGTGTGAGTGTGTGTATGTGTGTGTGTGTGTGTGTGTGTGTGTGTGTGCGCGTTAGTCTCTTAGTGTCTCCCAGACAAGACGTAATGAGCGAGATTAGACAGACACACTGAAAAATAAACAATCCCAGCAGAAAGTCTCAAGGTCAAAACATTTGGAGAGCTAAAAGATTTAGTTAGTACTTAAAGAGAGGAGCACAGCACTCAGGAAAGTTAAAGAGAGGAGAAAAACACACTGAGTGACAGGGAGGGAGAGAGAGAAAATAGACAGAGCAAGTGAAGAGAAAGGGAGAGAGAGCGAGTAAAGGAAGGGAGAGAGAAAGAGAGCAAGTGAAGAGAGAGCAAGGAAAGAAAGGGATAGTAAAAACAAGTAAAGAGAGAGAGAGAGGCTTAACACATTGAAACAATATCAGGTGTTATATTTAAGCAATAAGCCCCGAGAGGCCGTGGGTTATACTGTATAATCGAACAGCTCAGGGGCGTTGTTAGGCACGACGCGAAGCGGAGTGCCTAAAACCCCCTGAGCTGTTCGATTATACAGTATAACCCACGGACTCGAGTGGCTTATTGCTTTTCTAAAACGGTTACTACGTCGATCTAGCAAGATTTCATGAAACGAAGGCACAGCAACGACAATGTAACGATGTATCCATAGATAATCTTTCTTCCGCCAAGAAATATATTCCTTCCTTATGAATGGTTGCCATGCAACAACAAGACGCAGCCACTGCTAGTTTTGTGCTAGCGGATTACTATAGAACGAAATGCGGTCAAGGTGTGAGTTCATCATGATATTTACAACGGCATCGAACGCAATTCAGCCAATCACAATCAAGGACCGGAACTATCCGTTTTAGAACAACCACTACACAACCACTACACAATGAAGACATTGTTACATACAACTACAAGTTATAAGTAAAACCCTTCAGGCAGAGCAGATTCATGTGCAAGAAAGCCCTCATGTCATCAACCAACCATCTTGATTCCCCTCCCCCTCATCATCCCCCCAAAAAATCTCTACAGGATTGGTTAACACTCGCCCTGACATCTTCCTTGACATCCAGATTGCCATTTTCACTGCACTCAACAAAAAGAGAGAGAGATAGAGTAGAGAAATGGAGAGACAGCGAGAAAGTAAAGAGAGAGAGGGGGAGAGAGAGCGAGTAAAGAGAGAGAGGGAGAGAGAGAGAGCGAGTAAAGAGAGAGAACAAGTAAAGGAAGGGGGGAAAGAGAGAGAAAGCAAGATAAGGAATAGTAAAGGAATAGAGAGGAGAAAGAAATAAAGACAGAGATAGAAGGAAAGCAATTAAAGAGGAGAGAGGAAGAGACAAAGTGAAAGAGAGAGAGAGAAGTAGAGAGAGGGAAAGAGAGATAGAGAGAGAGAGGAGTGGAGAGAGAAACGAGGAGAGAGCTGCAGCAGTACGGGCGGAAGGCAAGGGAAGGGAAGAGGAAGATGAAGAGGCCGAAGGCAGGCAGTTGGTGAGCCTACCTGCTGCACACAGCAGCAATTAAAGAGGCTGAGGAGGAGAGGAGGAGGAGGAGGAGGAAGATGAAGAGGAGGAACGTTTCAAAGGGAGCTGACAGCCTGGCGCTCACGTGTGGCCGGCCTGCCTGCCCACAGATGCCCGTCCCGCTCCGCCCGTCCCCCAGGCTGTCCCCTCCGTCAGCATCCATCAGCTCATCAGGCCCACGCCTATGCAGCGCAAACACTCACGCAATCAGGTTAGCTTTTAATTGGACAACTTTTGCAAGTCAAACAACAGCTTGTGTGTGCATGTCTCAGCATGTCTCGGTGTGTGTGTGTGTGTGTGTGTGTGTGTGTGTGTGTGTGTGTGTGTGTGTCTAAATGGAAGTTTATTTTTTTCTCTCCAAACTCTCCTCTTGTATATTTTCTTTTTGTCCCTCTTCGTCTTGATTTTCCTCATCTGCTCTCCTCTCTCTCTCACACTCACACACACACACACACACACACACACACACCTGCTACGGCTCCATCAGAGCCATTCTTCAGGCGGCCAGTGAGCTACAGGCCCAGCCCTGCTCTCCCATGAGGCCCTGGGGGAGGGGTGGGGGGGCAGCCACTGGCACAGGCCAGCTCTGAAGGACAGGCAGAGAGAGAGAGAGAGAAAGCGAGAGAGAGAGAGAGAGAAAGAGAGAGAGAAAGAGAGAATGGGAGAAAGAGAACCGAATGAGAATGAGAAAGAGAGATAAAGGCGAAGAGAGCACGAGAGAGAGAGAGAGAATGGGAGAAAGAGAAACTGAATGAGAGAGAGAAAGAGAGATAAAGGCAAAGAGAGAGGGAGGGAAAGAGAGAGAGAGAATGGGAGAAAGAGAACCGAAAAAGAGAAACCGAATGAGAGAGAGAAAGAGAGATAAAGGTGAAGAGAGAGAGAGAGAGAGAGAGAGAAAGAGAGCATTCATGATGGAGAGATTCACTGCTGCCTCTTTGCCCCCAAGGAGTCGGCTGCCACGGCACTCATTCTAAACGGCTTCCAGGTGAGAGCAGAGCAGCGACCCACAGAAAGCACCACCCCCACCCACACAGAGAGGCACACACACACACACACACACACACACACACACACACACACACACACACACACACACACACACACACACACACACATACACACACACACACACACACACACACACACATACACACACACGCTCACACACACAGAGGCACACACACACACACACACACACACACACACACACACACACCACACACACGCTCACACACACACACACACACACACACACACACACCACACACACACACACACACACACCACCGGCGCACCGCCTGCCCCGACTGTCAAAGCTACTGTATGGCTGTGCTGTGCTGAAATAGCTCAGAGGTTCCCATAGCTCCGAGCTGCTCAATACAGCAGAAAGCAATCCATCCATCTGTGTGCCTGTAATCCTCAATGCAGCTCTTTTCTTCCAAGAAAGAGACACTTTTCCCCAGTTTACAGCCGAGCGGGAAATAGGCTACGCCTCTATTAATAATTAGCATAGTGCAACTATAAGCATAGTGCTTGCTAATTTAATAGTGTTATTTTCGGGTTGTCTCTGAGTGCTGTTGTTTTATTCTTTGCTTTGGGATAAAGATAGATGTTAATTCTCCAGAGGGGGTAGAGTTAGCACCTGTCTCTCTTTGTTTGTCAACAACAAGACACAGCAAATGTCAACAAACAAACAAGGGAGTGACAATAAACCCATCTGGCAGGGGGCAGGGGGGTGTAGAGTAGTCATATCTACATTACACATGACCTTGCTCAGTACTGCATTTAGCGCTGGCACATACAGTACAGTGCTACAATTAGCATTCTCATTTCCATCCAGGGGGTATTCCAAGTACACGCTTCAGCGTCTAACCTAGATAAGTTGCCTTACAGAGCGACTGTCGCGTAGCATTGGACACATACTGACTGTAAATATGCCATTCTATTGCGTTATGTTTTCTTGTTCAAAATAGCAATGCGTGCAACAGGAAACAACGTAACTAAACTGATTTTTATCACTGTTAATAATGCCTCTTACACGTTTAGTTGAGATTTGTTACTGTAAAGCAAGAGG
>NC_084998.1:4310534-4315534 GCF_963854185.1 Sardina pilchardus
AGAGCTGCTTTTTTGTCATTTTAATGACGAGCTATTATCTTAAAAAGCATCATGGTTTTAAGATAAAAAGCATCTCTTTTTTCCTCCCCTTGACTGTCATCTTGCGAGCCCCCTCCGTGAGCGTGGGCTGGGAAAGGCTTAATGGGTTGATGGAGTAATAGGTTTCAGTTCCATCTGACAGCCAAATGGCATGCAGCAGTAGGAAAGGTTTCACACCAGCCAGCTCATTCACCTGCAGTCTGAACCCCGAGTCTCACACAGAGTAAAGTGGTTTTATTCCGAAACACACGCATACATAAGCACTCGTACACAGACACAGACAGATGCACACACACACACACACACACACACACACACACACACACACACACACACACACACACACACACACACACACACACACACACACACACACACACACACACACACACACACACACACACACACACATTGGGATAAAGTGCTGTTACGGAGGACAACTGCTCAGTGATCTGCACAAGCTGAGCAGTGGTGCACCTCTACATCTGCACAGTGAGATCTTTCACAGTGAACATGTACATTCAACTCTGCCTCCACTACAGTGGAGATCTTTCACAGCGAACATGCCCATTGAACTCTGCACCTAGTGGAGATCTTTCACAGTGAACATGCCCATTGAACTCTGCACCTAGTACAGTGGAGATCTTTCACAGTGAACATGCCCATTGAACTCTGCACCTAGTGGAGATCTTTCACAGTGAACATGCCCATTGAACTCTGCACCTAGTACAGTGGAGATCTTTCACAGTGAACATGTCCATTCAACTCTGCACCTACTGTAGTACAGTGGAGATCTCTCACAGTGAACATGTCCATTCAACTCTGCACCTAGTACAGTGGAGATCTCTCACAGTGAACATGTCCATTCAACTCTGCACCTACTGTAGTACAGTGGAGATCTTTCACAGTGAACATGCCCATTGAACTCTGCACCTAGTACAGTGGCAAGACACCCCACATGCTCTGGTGCAGCCTGCCTCAAGAAGTGCCAAACTGTCTGAGGAGATAACACACTAGTAGATCCTACAACATGTATCTTAGCAGTGCACCCATCTCAATGATTAGTTTATGCAAGTGATGAAAAAGACATGGGCCGAGTTATGGACCTGGGGGAACTGTCCAGGGTCCTGAAACGCCTGCCTGGTTAGGGATTAGCTTGTATTTCCTGTGAACAGCCCCTGCGGTACGAGGGAATAAATCAGTCGCAGGATTAAATGTGCGGAGGAGATGAGATGGGGAATGAGGGAGGTGGGAGGCTGAGGCTGAGGCTGAGTGGGACGTGACAGGAAGGCAGGGGAGATGGAAATCTCTAGAAACCACCGGAGGAGGAAAAGACATGTCCTCCCAACTCCCTTTCTGAAAACATCACAGTGTGATGACAGTATACAGAGGTGTGAAAATACAGTCCCTATACATGTACTGTACACACAGATGGATGAAAATACAGTACATATTCTGTGTAAATATTAGAGGTTATATTAGACAGTTGTAGTTAGATTTTAATTTTGTAAGAGCACTGTTACGCCTTTTCATATGGCACTATAGACTATAACTAGAGGTTCTATTTTGTCGACAATCCATTTGTCAAAAATGTTGGCGCTAATGTGCGTGGCAAGTTTGTGCTACTGTTAGTGCTAGTGTAAAATGTTGGTGTTACTGTTAGCGCTACTGTCTGTGTTAAGTGTCAGTGTTAGTGTTTGTGTCATTGTTAGCATTAACTGTTAGTGTTGTTATTAGTGTTAGTGATTGTGTTACTTTTAGCACTAAATGTTAGTGTTGCTATTATTGGTGCTAGTGTCTGTGTTGCTGTTGATGCTAACTATTAGTGTTGCTATTAGTGTTAGTGTCACTGTTAGTGCTAAATGTTAGTGTTGCTATTGGTGTTAGTGCTTGTGTTGCTGTTACTCTTAGTGTTAGTGTTGCTATTAGTGTTAGTGCTTGTGTTGTTGTTACTCTTAGTGTTAGTGTTGCTATTAGCGTAAGTGCTTGTGTTGCTGTTACTCTTGGTGTTAGTGCTACTGTTAGAACTAGTACTGGTGCTGAGGTGCACATCACGCTAATGATCACAGGGCTCTGGCTGGCACAACCTCTGATCCTCCCCACAGACTCTCACACACACACACAGTCAGAGGTGACTCAGGAGCGGCTGGAGAGTGACAGAGCCGGGCTGAGAATCGGAGTGCACCTCACCTCACCTCTCCTCTCCTCTCCTCTCCTCTCCGTCAAGTGGCTCGACAGTGCCGCACATTTACACAGAGGAGCCAGAGGAGAGCATTTACACAGAGAAGCCTGTCAGAAGGAGCCGTGCGAAAGGGAGCAGGCTAAAATAGGAAGCGCTGTCTGTGTGCACAGATTGCTCGGGTATTAAAGCAAAGCCCTGTGTGTGTGTGTGTGTGTGTGTGAGAGAGAGAGAAAGAGAGAGAGAGAAGGAGAGAGAGAAAGAGAGAGCACAGAGAGAGAGGAGAGAGGGTATGCATCTGTTAGTGTGCATGACAGAGAGAAAGAGTGAGAGAAAGAAGGTGCATATGTGTGAGTGTGTGTGTGTGTGTGTGTGAGGGCGAGAGATGGAGAGTATATATCTGTGTGTGTGTGTGTGTGTGTGTGTGTGTCTGTATGTGTGCACATTTCTCTGTGTGTGTGTGTGTGTGTGTGTGTGTGTGTGTGTGTGTGTGTGTGTGTGTGAGGGCGAGAAAAGGAGAGCATATACTGTATATGTGTGTGTGTCTGTGTCTGTATGTGTGTACATTTCCGTGTGAGTGTGTCTGTGTGTGTGTGTGTGTGTGTGTGTGTGTGTGTGTCTGTATGTGTGCACATTTCTCTGTGTGTGTGTGTGTGTGTGTGTGTGTGTGTGAGGGCGAGAAAAGGAGAGCATATACTGTATATTTGTGTGTGTGTGTCTGTGTCTGTATGTGTGTACATTTCCGTGTAAGTGTGTCTGTGTGTGTGTGTGTGTGTGTGTGTGTGTGAGGGCGCAAGATGGAGGGCATATATTTGTGTGTGTGTGTGTGTGTGTGTGTGTGTGTGTGTGTGTGTGTGTGTGTGTGTCAATGCGTGGGAGCGAGCAGCCCTGTGGTGCACACATTAGAGCTGTCACCCACCTCCATAGAGCGTACTTCCAGCCATTACCTCCAGCCTGCCTGCCAGAGCCTCCACTGGGCTCCCCCCCCCATCTGCACCCCTGATCGGCCTTATCTGAAATAAGGGCCCCTCAGGGGCCCCCGATAAGCCTGTGCCCCCCCCCCCCCACACACACACACACACACACACACACCACACACGCCTTCTGTGGAGTGTTCATGTGTGGCTTTCCATCCTCCTGCAACAGCTTACAGTACACACAGCAGATGTCCTGGGCTGTATGGGTTCCTGGCACTCTGTGTGTGTGTGTGTGTGTGTTGGGTGTGTGTGTGTGTGTGTGTGTGTGTGTTGGATGTGTGTGTGTGTGTGTGTGTGTGTGTGTTGTGTGTGTGTGTGTGTGTGTGTGTGTGTGTGTGTGTGGGAGGGTGGTGAGGGGGAAAGGGGTGGTTGGGGGTGTGGGAGGGGCGCTGTTGAGAGTAAACTGCAAGTCCGTGGGATATCAGAAATGTCATGGCACTTCGAACGGGAGACTTATCACGCCAACGCTCAGCGGGAGTTTAATTGCACTGCAGAGAGAGGTGTGTGTGTGTGTGTGTGTGTGTGTGTGTGTGTGTGTGTGATGGCCATAGATTTCTAGGTCTATTAAGGATGAAGTTCTCAGTTCTTTGTCTTGGTTTGTCTCCCTCTGTTCCTATCTTGCGCTCTCTTCTGTGTGTGTGTGCGTGTGCGCGTGTGTGTGTGTATGTATGTGTGAGTATGTCTGTGTGTGTGTGTGTGAGTGTGGGGGCGTGTAGGTGGGGCTGTTGGAAGATTAGTATTTCTACTAGCGTACGTATGTATGTATGTAATTATGTGTGTATCACTGTACATGTGGGAATGTAACATCAACTATATTTAGCTTTACATACAACACCAGACTGATGCCATATGCTGTACATACTGTACTGCTACAGTAAATATGGCATGACATTGCCATGGTGATGTTGTTTAAGCCACAGACGCTGATAAATTTAAGGATACCTCATCAAACATGGAAAAACATAAGCGCCAACCCAGGACTATTGGATGTCTTCAACAGTACAGTATGTTTTATTTGTATATGTTGAATGCTGGGGAATGTCATGACAGAAGCCAGTGACCCTCAGTAGCAATGACTGGACATCTCTACACTGAGAATGTCTCTCCTACAGCTCAGTAGCAATGACTGGACATCTCTACACTGAGAATGTCTCTCCTACAGCTCAGTAGCAATGACTGGACATCTCTACACTGAGAATGTCTCTCCTACAGCTCAGTAGCAATGACTGGACATCTCTACACTGAGAATGTCTCTCCTACAGCTCAGTAGCAATGACTGGACATCTCTACACTGAGAATGTCTCTCCTACAGCTCAGTAGCAATGACTGGACATCTCTACACTGAGAATGTCTCTCCTACAGCTCAGTAGTGATGACTGGACATCTCTACACTGAGCACGTCTCTCCTACAGCTCCCTAATAGAGCCAGGTGCTGCTGCCCAGCCAAGGCAGCTTCTCACCTAAATGTCTGTGAGAAACCTCCCCTACACACACACACACACACACACACACACACACACCCTGGTCTCACACTCCCCTCCTGAGCGGCCGGCTGACCCAAATGAGGGACTAGTGGACACGGCTGACAGCTCTGTTCTCCTCCCCGCTGCATCCCCTGTTTCCTGGAGTCCAGCAGCGCACCTGCAGGAGCAACTACAGGGGCTACAGGGTCACACAGGCCTGCACACACACACACACACACACACACACACACACACACACACACACAGGCCTGCCTGCTGCCTGCTACATAATACAGCACTTAGCACACACACGCACGCACGCACGCACGCACACACGCACGC
>NC_084998.1:4323034-4325043 GCF_963854185.1 Sardina pilchardus
ATGTTCCATATTGTCTTTCATGTGCGCCCACCATATGCAGACATTTGGCTTCCTTTGCCAACGTCAGCAGGATAACGATTGTAGTCATTCCTCTCAATCCACCGAGAGTGCGTAGCGTAGCGTAGCCTAGCGTAGCGTAGCCTAGCACGGCGCCGCCGTAGCGTAGCCTAGCATGGGCCTGACGCCTGAGCGGCGTGCCGTGAGTGGTGAGCTGCGCAGCGCTAGCCAGAGGGACGCGTCTGACAGGAAATCCTTATCAGCATCAAACACTCATCACCTGAGTCAATTACGAGAGCGCCACCGGCAGCCTGAGGGGACGGCTTCGGCGTGAATACCGAACACTCCACACCCGCGCAGACACACACTCTCTCACACCCACGCACACACACACTCACTCACACACACACACACACACGTTTTGCTGTGAGACAGAGGGCCCCGGCGCTTGCGTTTCCATAATGCATGGCATAAGGAGGTCTAATGCGGCTACTCCTCACCGCTCCACTCATCTCCAGCGCCACACACACCACACATGCCACACACACCACACAAACACACACGCCACACACACCACACACACACACACACACCACACACACACCACACACACCACGCACACCACGCACACCACACACACACACCACACACACCACACACACCACGCACGCCACGAGTCCGTCAGCGCCGCCGTCTGAGTCACACAGTCAGAGTCAGAGAGAGTGACCCACACACACACACACACACACACACACACACACACACACACACACACACACACACACACACACACACACACACACATACCCCCTGGTAGTGATGCGCGGGTGGGCTTTTTTAAAAACCCGCACCAACCCGACTTTTCAGGAGATCCAAACCGCCCCGCCCAATCCGCAAAAATATGTTCGAATTGTGACCCAAATCCGACCCGACCCGCGGAAAGGAAAAAAACGCACCTATAACGTCTTTCGTTGCCTAATTAGCCTAATTCTCCCACATGAGGACAACATCGGGTTACAATGTCATTTTGACAATCTGCAGCCTAGACATAGCCAGTGTTAGGCTAAATCTCATCTTCATCATAACAAGTTTACATTCATATTTCCCCTTGCAACTTCATAGGCTAGCCTACGTTTGCGTGAATTCACTGCCAAGCATTTAACAAGCACAGCTGTCTATTCGTGTATGACAGAAGCAAGGTGTTCTCGCATTGTTGTGCACAACCTTCGATATCCCAGATCATTAGGCTCCATGTCCATAAAGTAGCGAATGCGCGATTGACTTTTTTCAGTCAGTCACGCATGGTGCAATTGGGTGCTGAATTTAGGAGAAATATGTTTTGCCCTCGACCACACCTCCTGTGTAATGCAGGCGCATCGCCACCTAATATGTCGGAAGTTAACAAGTGAGAAATGTGCATTTGTACTTTTTTGACCCGACCCACCCGCAATATTTATAAAAAAACTACTAGGCCTACCCAAATCCGCCCGACTCGCGGGTAAACCCGCGGATATCCGCGGGTAATGGGCTGAACCGCGCATCACTACCCCCTGGTAACGTCTCTACTCATGTCTTTCGGAGAGAGGGGTCAGAGGGTGGAGGTGAGGGGGTGGAGTGGGAGTGGGGTGAGGGTGGTGCTCATTCTGCCCCATGATCAGAGTGCAGCCTGAGTCACAGTCGGAGACAGAGAGGGTACCCCCCCCCCCCCCCACCCCCCCCACCCCCCCCACCCCCCCTCTGGGTACCATCTCTACTCGTGTGGTTAGGGAAGAGGGGCTAGAGGGTGGAGGTGAGGGGTGGAGAGGGAGTGAGGAGGAGGAGGAGGAGGAGGTGGTGGTGGTGGTGCTCATTCCGCTCCATGATCAGAGCGCAGTTGAGACTCCCCCGGGCCCCCTTGGCCTCCCGCGGCTGCAGTGGACGTGATGCGCTATGACGAGGGGTCAGAGGTCAGGGGTCAGGGAGGAGAGCTCACGCCACCAGAGTGCGCTATGACGAGGGGTCAGAGAGGAGAG
>NC_084998.1:4337743-4340243 GCF_963854185.1 Sardina pilchardus
CAATGGTCCGAGGCCAGACCCAAATGCAGGCAAAACATTTTGCCGTCCAGCAGTTGGCGCTGGTTTTCCAGGCTACTGCCTCCCTACATAATGTGACTGCATGGCAATGACAGCATGCCACTTCCTTACAGTACCTCTGCAGCGGAACCTGCACATGGTCATGGTCCAGCACATCATGGACACTATTCTTGAAAAGCACCATTACATGTGGAATCTTCCATTAACTTCCCCTCTTACAAGGTTAAATACCAAATAAGGCAATGTGGCACCGGAGAATAAAGAACTACATGACCTACATGTTTCTGCCTAAGAAAAAAAAAAGGAATACAAAAAAGACATGGTGGTCAAGGATCTTTTGTCATCTACCAAGCATGTTGTAAAGACCTTGGAAGAGCTACAGTATACATCCAAAAGCACCCACTTTTAACTTTTCCCAATTGAAAAAAGTAAGTTTCAATGTTGAACTTGAACTTGAACTTGAACGTTGGCAATGTAGAAGAGAAGTACTGTACGCACAGTGAATAGCAGCTAATGTCTATCATAAGGCATCTATTTCACTTGTTATTCACTGAATAGTAAGTTTCAAGTTTTTCACTTGAAAATAGGCTTTTTACAAGACTGTCTGACAGTGAAGCCAAGAGGTGAGTGTCATGGTAAGGGGCTGCATGAGTGTTCGTCTCCATACCTGGCGTGATAATGACTCAAAGCACATTGTTCTACTCAAAGCAGCACTAAAGCACTTTTCCTCTGCCGCACGCACGTCCACAGACGTAGAAGGTAGAGTATGCTGCATGATTTTATGAAAGTATGATGTGTTGGGACCTCGAAGCAAGTGAAATTTGTAGTTTCTTATGTCTCATTCTATCAAACTACAGATCCCTACACCCCATCTGGTACATTTACTGGACATACTGTACGTAGTGCAGACAGAGGGCCGTGAAGTGAATGCAGTGCTGGTCTCCCTGTTACGAGTTGATGAACCACTGAAAGCATTTTGGAAACATTATTTTAAGGTACAAGAAACTCTTTAGTGTTGCTTTAAACAAAAGTTTCTAAAGAAGCTGGTCAAGTGCTGTATGTTGCCTGAATTGAATTCAACAGAACATCTCTGGAGTATTACATACAGTACAGAGAGGAAGAGCAGCACAACCCCTCCAGTAAAGTACAGCTGAGAAAAGTCTTCAGAATAGCATTACAAAAATAAATGTGAGCATATGAAGCACTGAAAAAAAAAAAGATTTCAATCTCAGTTATAAAGCCGCATTGACTTTTATTGCATTGAGACCCTCCAGTGAGGCCTGTGTTTTAATAAAGTTAATCTATGGTTGCTTTCTAACTTTACATAAGAGCAAATACCCTGTTCAATATAGAAGCAATGTCATTACTGTTGTGCAATACCCTTTTGAGTCATTGGATATCTGAGTGATATTGCACAACGTTGTATCACTTCTGTATCATACTGTATATATGCATGTACATCTTGTTTTATTTATGTTGTTTTATTTATTTATGTTATGTAGCATGGTTTATGCATGCACTGCATATGTTTCCACGTGTATGCAGACATTTTTGCGGGCGTGGTAGAGCTGCGATAGCATCGCTGCCTAGCAACCGGTCACCATAGTTTGATTACTGAACCCGCCATTGTGATTCGGCATTTCTCTTAAATGTCGGTAACTGTGTCTTCACTTTACTTAAGTTTAGTTTTACAGTCAATTCCTGTGTATTTGCCGTATTGTGTATAAGCCACAGGACAGTGTTTTGTGCAAGTTAAAAGACAAAAAATAACAAAACTATATTAATGCCATAATAACTAACTGCCCCCATGTATTACTGTAACCTCACAGCTGAAGACATTTTGCAAAATCCATGTTCTGTATAAGCCGTGGCTAACAGATTAGTAGGTCCACCGCGCAGATATATAAGGGACCGTGTAGATATACTAACAGTAAAAACTCGGAGCAGCACAGATGTACTAAGCTAGATTTTAATTAAAGTGCACAAAGGGACTAACGTTTCGATGCTTCATGCATCTTCCTCAGAGTCCCAGCTTAGTACATCTGTGCTGCTCCGAGTTTTTACTTTTAGGAAATAACGGTACTTTGTCCCGGTAACTGCGGCGTCTTACCGTTGTCCACGTCCGACTTGCGCTCCTGCTCCGTGTCGGTGAGGGACAGGATGGAGTTGGCTCGGCTGGACAGGGCGGAGCCGCCGCCGCCGCCGCGCTCTGACTTCACTTCCTGCATCCACAGGTGCAGCGCGTGGTCCGGAGACGGCGGGCCCTCGGGCTCAGTGTCCGGGTCGGAGCCAGCGCCCACGGAAACGCCGCCGGCGTACGAGTGCTGGGAAGAGGGCGCGTGGAGGAAGTCGTCATCTGGGAACAAGAGAGATAGGCAGCAATGTTAGCGTTACGTTATGTGGTTATTAGCTAAGGTGTGTGGAAGAGGTCTTCATCTGGGAACTAGAGAGATAGGCAGCAATGTTAGCGTTACGTTATGTG
>NC_084998.1:4345243-4350243 GCF_963854185.1 Sardina pilchardus
GGCACTAGCAGATGAGCCTTTAAGTAGGACTTTAACCAGGAAGTACTGACACACAGACACCCTCACACGTTCGGCCTGAAGCAAGCTGGAACAAGACTAGCAATTGGCTCTCTGGTTCAATATACTGGTGTTTTCAAAGTGAGACTGTGTTTGTTTTAAGATTAGGTTCAATCAGAAAACCTCACACACTGTTTTGGTAGCTGGCGAACAGTCGCAGTTATTCCCTGGTCGTAATCCACCAGTAAGACTCGACATGCATCACCCTACTGGAGTGAGAGTGCACGAGTGAAAGGGTCCAATATAAATAAACGGATGAAATGTCTTCGTTTTGAAGAAGTTCTGTTAGGCGTCGGCAAGGACTAGGATGTATCTGAATTCCTTGCTACCTACTGTATATCAAAATGATGTCAATAAATGAGTATTTTCATTTAAGAAATATTGCAAATGCCTCAATATTCAGCATTTCTCCACCTTGTTTATGTCTAGTTTCTGGTGTATGGTTTGTTTTAGGAACATGAAAGGTCAATTTGTTTGAGCAAGCCATAGTGAACATAGCGACATACAGTAGCCTACTTCTTTTTTTGTGATCAACTGTTTATACAGTAGCCTACTTCTCAAGGAATGAGGTGTCTATAGCATCCTCTTTTGCATGTCAATATTTACAGTGGTCTCTCTCTCTCTCTCTCCCATTGTTAGTCTGCTTCTGCCTTTTTTTCTCCTCTCTCCATCTCCTCCTATCGCTCTCCCCTCTACGCGTCCTTTCCCCTGCCTCTCTCTCTTCTTGGTGCCTTCATTTTCAGCTGCCTCCTCTTTGGCCTCTCCTCTCTCTCTCTCTCTCTCTCTCTCTCTCTCTCTCTCTCTCTCTCTCTCTCTCTCTCCTCTCTCTCTCTCTCTCTCTCTCTCCCTCTCTCTCCTCTACTCTTGACAAACAGCATGTCTCAGATCTCTCACTGCCTCGCTCTCCTCTCAATCTGTTCGGGTTGAGGGAGCGGTGCGGCGTGCTGCAAATGGCTCTTGTTCATTTTATGCAGTTTCCAGGGCAACTGGAACAGAATGTTTTGTTCCATGTGCATCATTTGAATACACCAATAAATGAAAGCAGAAAGCCAATTTCTAGTCGTGTTTTTTTTTTATTATTATTTTGTTGTGTGCGCTTCCGTCAGACAAGACCGAATGCGCGAGGGTGTCTATGTGTCAGTGCGTCCTGGTTCAAATAAAAGGAACAAAACAATACATATGTATGGGGGGAGGACACAAAACAATGACAAAAAGACTCCATTTATGAGATTGAAGGGCAGGAGCGGAGACGGGGGCATGGGGGTGTGTCGTTTTTAATAATGTCAGACCAGACGCCACGGCAACACAAAAGGCCAAGGCAGATAGAATACTTATATTATTCAGAACATTAGTTTATGGCCAAGTTCCCAATGCCACTTTCACATTTCCTCTCTGTTCCTGCTACTCAGGATATACGTATATTGCCAGGAAAACAGAAGCATAACAATGCGTATTGGGAAATATTCTTGTGCAATGGCGTGGCAATTCGTTGCAATTTCAGACCAGAGTTTGTGGTTGTCACTAACATGTAGAGATTTACATGAAGACCACTCTTTATGCTCTTCAACCAATGATCTACGCGTTCAGACCTCCTCATTGCTGAGATGTGGATGATGCCTGTAATGATCTACGTGTTCAGACCTCCTCATTGCTGAGATGTGGATGATGCCTGTAATGATCTACGTGTTCAGACCTCCTCATTGCTGAGATGTGGATGATGCCTGTAAAGATCTACGTGTTCAGACCTCCTCATTGCTGAGATGTGGATGATGCCTGTAAGGCACGAGGGGGCATGAGGAAGTGCAGAGGAAGAGGTAAGGCTTCCACCCTGACTAATGGAAGGTGAATCAGATGGCCGTGTTCATTCAAATGTTCACACAGAATATCAAATTATTGTCATTTAATGGGTCAAGAAATGACGCGCCATCACAGCTCCGACCAAAGTAAACCCAATCGGATATTTCAGGCAGTAAAAGCTCAAGCTACTACAAACCATCTGAATTTTGTTAAAATCTACATACTTATGGCTACTGAAAAATGTAAGGCTCATCAATCAAATATTACTCTGAAGTATGATAAAAAAAATTGAATGAAAGGGGCGGAAATTGGTACTTTTATGATATTTACTTAGCCATTTTACACCAGACCTCCTCAAAAGACCCAAATCATCCATTGTACCTACAGTAAGTCACACCATATGCTGCTCCTCTGATACTCCCAGAGGCGTCTGCTGTGGGGCCTAGAGAATGCCGACTGGTGAGTTCACAATGGAACAACACCTACCACCTGTGCTCATGCTTGTGATGCAAACATGGCACCCATCATGTTTCAGAAGGAACAATAACATTTGCTATGTTACATTTTTTTTCTTTTTTTTTGGTCGAAAACCCATATGACAGACGCAGTCACAGAAAGGCCCTGGATTTCAACAAAGACAGGGAAGCAGATTTGGTAATATCAGATTTGTTTTTAACTGTTGTATTGTTTTTATTTGTCACTTTGGACAAAAGCGTCTGCTACAGTAAGTCACATAATCATATCATATAATCATTTCAGATCTACACAACAAAACAGCCGCTCAAGTACTCCCAGAATCATGCCTGACGTGTCCTCTCTGCATCCAAGTCGGTTGCTTTTCTTGTCTACTACTCTATGTAATTCATAATTCCACAGTCTTACGTAATCTAGTGCCACTGTTTGCCGTTTCTGAAAGGTTAAGAAATGTCCTTTGTTAAAAAAGATTTGTCACTGGATATCAAATCAAATCTCTGGCTATATATCAAAGAACTACAATAAATAAAAGAATAAGGATAATATTGAATCATGAGTTAACTGTGTCATGTTGCTCTTCGACACAAAGCATAACAGGGGAATGCCAGACCCATAAAATCGTAAGAAGGGGTACATGCTTTATTTTGCATTAAAAAAGCTTTAAAACGGGTCAAAAATGAGGACACGTCACCACAGACTAAGAATAAATAAACCAATTCAGACATCTTAGGCACAACCATTCTGACACACAAACATGCACAAGAGCACACACACACACACACACACACAAACACACAAACACACACACAAACACACACACACACACACACACACGCATATTCACACATTCACACACTCTCTCTCACACACACACACACACACACACACACACACACATGCACATTCGCATATTCACACACACATGCACATTCACACACTCACACACTCACACACGCACGTTTGCATTTCTGTTTGGTGGTACACTTATGCTAAATACAAATAGCCATTCCATTAAAGAGCAGTGTTGACCTTGATTATTTCATGGCTCAGATCATGCAGCCCCGTGCCTCCCTTATTTCCCTCCTGTCGGCCATTCATGCTGAGCTCCACTGCAAGAGCATCAGCAACAGAGTGCCAATAAGCATCAAGGACCACTTACACAGTACCTTGCACCTCTCCATTCAGTCCACAGTCCACTAAACACAAACACACACACACACACACACACACACACATGCAAAAAGAGAGAGACAGCACACACACACACACACACACACACACACACACACACACACACACACACAATGTATGGAAATGAGGTGTGCATTCTGCGTCTTTCATAAAGAAAACACTTTTCTGTATTGGTTTCTGTGTGAATCAGTGAATATGTGCAGCTGTGTATGTGTGCGTGTGCGTGTGCGTGTGCGTGTGCGTGTGCGTGTGCGTGTGCGTGTGTGTGTGATTGTATGTATGCATATGCACTCAAAGAGATCACAGGGCAGCCTTCTCCTTCCTTTCATTAGTTTGAAATAGCTAATCATTACTATACATATTCCGCAAATAATGTATAGTATCACAGCTTTTGCAATTAGGCACAATCTTTAAAACCGGCCCTTTTATCTCAAAACACTACATACAACTAACACAACCCTACGCCCAAATAAGAAAGCAAATGTTTATTTCTGCAACACATTTTCTATGCACAGAGTGTAACACTCTCTGTGATCAAGCAAAGCACAGCCACTTGTCTGGAAAAATAAAAATCCCACTTGAAATCCATGCAGAAAGTTGTAGCCTCCGGTGCTTTTAAAATAGCAGAACACCTCCTTCAGATCTATTGGAAAATGAAACACTTCAGTCAAAACTATATCATTATTTATAAAAGAAATAGCTGTTTTGTCGTCATAGGGCAACACAAGTCTGGTCCTATTTGAATCAGCTGCACACAAGTGTGCTCAGTTCTACAGTATGTTTGTGTTTTGGCATGATTAGTTGGATTGTTTCTCTCTAAATTGTAAAAATCACTCAGTGCATTTATCCACTTACAAATGTGTTGCCTTTTGCACTGGGAATCAGTACAGAACATATTCTAAACAGAGTAAACCACTGGGGAGTTGCAGTGAACGCATTAGTGAAGACTACAAGATCATTTAAAAAGCATTGCTTCACAAACCCTGCATCAACCTGGTCAAATGATTCAACTCATTGCTTTCAACATGGTCAACCAATGCCTGAATCTCATTTGGCGTATGTGTTTGGTGTGAATTTGTTTTGATAAGAATGTGTTTGGTGTGTGTATGGTATGTATGTGATTGGTTCCCTGGCTGAGGCGAAAATTAGGTCCATGGAATCTAGGCTGCCTAGCAGCAAGAATGAAATCATGCACAAGCAACATGGGTATATGTGTTTGGTGTGTATATATGTGCTTGGCATGTACAGTATGTGTTTGGTATGTACTGTATGTGCTTGGCATGTATGCGCTTGGTTAGTATGAGTTTGATATGTACAGTATACTTGGTTAGTATGAGTTTGATATGTACAGTATACTTGGTTTGTATGAGTTTGTATATCGAGGGCTGAGAACCAAAGGGGCGTAAGTGACATTTCACCAACTTTACAGGAGAGCCAAAACAAATCTAACTGCTTCTATATGTTTACAGTTAAAGACCTTT
>NC_084998.1:4352743-4357743 GCF_963854185.1 Sardina pilchardus
CCTGTTCTGCAGTCCTCTACTGTATCCACACAGTCCTCGTCGTTTCTTCTATAGAATGCTATTGACGTACGGGCGCCAGGGAACACTCACAGTCGAGCCGCCAGTGCCTTTGTTACCAGATGGCTAGCTAAGCTTCTATAGAATGCTATTGACATTTCATTCCAATATACGTTCAGTGCCAGTCAGCACGTCATAATAAAGTACTATTCTATAACGCAATACACTTGTAAGTATCATGAAAAGCCACTCATTCTATAGCTGCATGTGAAAAACAGAAGTTATCAAGGCAGGACCTCTATAACTGGCTGCTTTGGAGTAAAATACAACAGTTCAAGGTTCTCTGTCTTGTCTGTTATTACGCAATGTTGAAAATAGTGGTCTACGGGTCAGGCTAGCACAAATAGCTTTTAAAAGAACAGAAAAACATGTTTTCTCTGCTCAATAATGCCCACTCCTGAGTACCTGCACCTACAATGTGCTCCCAGTGAAAAGTATTGAAGTGGGTGAAAAGCGCGCTCTACAGGGGCTGGACCGACTAGAACAATGAATGCACTGCCATGATAGATGTGAAGCATGTCTTACATGTCTGGTTTCAGAAATCAATTACACTTATATTCATAGGAGTAGCATGTAAAATGTTTTTCTGTTCTGTCTTAAGAAAAGCATGATTATTCCTTTGTCCTCAATGGTATGGATTGTTTCAAGGTCAAAATCACAATCAAATATGTTCTACAACTGTAAGACCAATTACTGCAACCAAGACATGAGAAGATATACCATTGGACTTTTTGAGCTCGGACTGTAACTATACCTGACTGCCTCTGACCACAAATGGCTTCATTAACCCAACCCTGCACTATCACACCTGAACAGTGGAGGTTTTCAGAAAAAAAAATAGTTTTAGCCACAGCTTGTGTTGAAATGCGCTCAGCCCTGTTCCAGCAGCAGGTTCTCTTTCAGTCTGCTCTGTGATGGGTCCTGCTCCAGCCGAGTGAGAGAACAACTACAGTAGGGCCCCTGGTGACGCCCATCAGAATGGCGCGCTGAGGCTCTCTGGGCGCCAGGGAACACTCACAGCCCAGCCGCCAGCGCCTTTGTTACCAGATGGCTAGCTAAGCTTCACTGTCATGAAAGGGGGGGGGGGGGCAAGAGGTAACAAGAGCCAACTGTCAGTAACAAGCTCTGTGTGTGTGTGTGTGTGTGTGTGCGTGTGTATGTATGTGTGTGTGTGTGTGTGTGTGTGTGTGTGTGTGTGTGTGTGTGTGTGTGTGATGTGTGAGAGAGAGAGAGGGAGAGAGAGAGAGAAAGATAGACAGGGAGAAAGAAAGAGAGCAAGAAAGAGAGAGGGAGAGAGGAAATGAGAAAGAAGGGAGAGAGAGGGGAAGAGAGGAAGAGAGAGAGGGGAAGAGAGGAAGAGAGAGAGAGAGAGAACTCGGTGCTCACTGAGCGAGGAAGAGCACCAGGCGTCTAGAGATGAACACCAGTGACAGAACAGAAGATACTGTCAGTCAACCTCCATTCAGCCTTCCCCGCGCTATGCACACTGCCACGCAGGCCAGTCCAGTCCAGTCCAGTCCCTGAAGCCACCGTGGAGGAGCGCAACGGAACGGAGAGACTGAGCAGCACTGAGATTTACAGGATGGGCAGTGACCCGTGCACCGGCGCGGCCCGATCCGGTTGTAGCCATCGCAAGCGACTGTAAATCGCGCCTGCGGTCGGCTGTGATCCGTCATCATAGCCTTTACACATTTGCAGTTAGCTCCGTAGCCTTCAGGGAACGTTACACCAACGGAGGGTTCTACGGCTCTTGGAAAACGTACAGTGTTTGTCTGCGGGCTGCCTGCACAATCTAGCTGACGTTGCTCGTCTTGCCAAGCTGCGCCACGGTCTTAGTGCTGTAGTCAAATGCGAGTCTCCTACAGTGCAAACAGAGACGGAAGACCTGACCTCACCCCAGCAAAATGGCAAAAAGTAGAAAGAAATAGTAGTTAGAAATATTCTGTTCACGTCTGAGGAAATTTTCCTCAGCGAACACAATGCTCGGGGCGTGCAAGGCTCTCTCTCTGCATTTTCCCTTGCACAGTGCAACCACTGAAATTAAATCATGAACTTTGACTTAAACTCAAACAACAGCGTTTTCATTGCCTGGGGAGGGGAAGGGTAGGGAAGGCAATGTCAGATGTAAGAAGCCGTATGTGTACACATTGCTTCTGTGTGGACCCACCATATCTTATGAAAAGGTCTGGAATTGTTTTAGCACAAGTTCACCACATTGGAAAAACTCAGAAATAACTGCACAGCCTCCTCACAATGTACCCACACCCAAGCTCATATATTCTCCCTGAGAAGGCACCAGGAGATCCACTTTCATCTGATATTTGGATATTAAACCACTGCAATGATTTGTTTTGGAAACCAACGAAAGCTGTAGGTTCCAACCTTAAGCAAATTGAACTGAAGTGTAATATAATATAACTTAACAAATGCAATGTGATGCAAATTAACCCACATCCATCACCCTTAGTCACACATGATACAATAGCCCTATGTGAATCTTGAGCTAATCCACGTCTCTCTCAGACGACTTAGACGATTTTACCCTCATTTCAAGCACTTCCACTGAGGATCCGCTATTCGGGCGTTCAACATGTACGCACTGTGTGAGTTGAATGGAGCAGGAGAACGCCGGTACAGATAGCCATGAGGCCTCCGGTCACTGTCTCTGGCCGCCATCACCTCTGAGCTGAGCCGAGCCGTGATGCCTCCGGTCACTGTCTCTGGCCGCCATCACCTCTGAGCCGAGCCGAGCCGAGCCGTGTCTTTGCGGAGGCGCTCGCAAGAAGCAGTTAATTTTCCAGCTGAACCTTTCTCACCCCTCATGCTAATGAAAGCTGGTGTGTCCACTGCGCTCCCCCCCATAGGTCACTGGCTGACCAGACACTCACTTAATTACCTGCTCAAGAGCCCTGGCCGCATCGCCATGGACACAGCGGAACCACTCGCCGCCCTGCTATTTTAGACCTGTGTTTACATTGTCTGACCACGGCTAAGTCAGACTGCTCTGGACATTGTTGCTTAGCTTCAGTGCTACACTTTGGCACTGGGGACATATGAAGAGGAGAGAGCAGTTATCAACAAAGGGGATCTCCACTTAGTCTATCTGGTGCGAAGAGAGCGGAGAGCGTGCTAGCCCCCAGAGGTGAGGCAGCAGAAATGGCATCTGGCAGGACAGTGGCCAGGCTGGCATGGTGGTGAACTGCAGGCTGGCATGGTGCAGAGGAGTGCAAGTCAATGCTTCTTGTCTCATGATGTCACAGATGATGTTGAGAGAGCTAAAAGCTTTGACCTTTGACCTTGGTCATTCACTCACTCATAACACACTCACACAATACACATTACACAACCCGAGTTTCTATTCACACACGTAACTAATGCCATTTTTGTATGTTATACCCATGAAGCAAACATGTTGCTAAAAAAAAGTATTGCTTGAAAAATAATTCCAACCACAGTACTATAAATAAGAAACATTCGTTATTAGTCAGTAAATTATTTTGGATATATGCATCTCTGCTAAATAAGAACCAAACACAATAGAAAAATAGTTGTTTATTTGTCCATTCTTATCTAGTAGCAAAATGACAGTAATGATGCATGTAGACTACTCGTGGATTTACTGTGAAATTTATCTAATCATTTCTTTGCAAATAATTATAGAGGGACACTGAAGCCCCTGCATGAAAAAAAAAAAAACACCAATTTGATTTCAATTTAGATATAACAATTGATTTCAACACCAAGATTGTTTACTATCTGCCCATTTCACAAGTCTGTCTGCTAATTAGTAAATCTCTTACAAACAAACGCGTAGGTTGACATCAAGATGTTTCTCATCTCATCTTTCAGCAAACACCTCACCAGTCACTATCAAGGCCAAGAGCTACAGTACATGCAACACACACTCCTCTCTTTCCTCCTCTCCTCCTAACTGGGGCTATTTCAAGTAGCCTGCATGGTTTGAATGAATATATACTTTTTTTTTGGTTTAGTGACTCGTATGGGTAAGTTCACTCACAGTAAGTGGTAAACCTCCTAATTATCTAAATGTATCCCTATACCACATATTTGAAATACACTCTGTTCAGTAAATTGTATCTAATAAAACAGGAGACCATAGACCAGTGATTGACAGCTCATATATTTAACCCTCCTTCACCTGTCCACCACGTGACACGCTCCGGTATAAAGCAAAGTATCCCCCCTCATCCCTATTCTCCTCCATTTTCACCAGCTGCTCTCTAAGCTCACATAACCTTGCGTTCACAGGGAGTGTCCGTGGTCAGCACTCACACAGGAACTATGCTGTGGGCATTCCAGGACCACGGACAGCTACCGTGCCAGACATGCCTACTGTCAGACATCCTAATCAGGCATTCCACTGGGCAGCTGAACTAGTGAATCACCCTCTATCCCCCGGCCCTTTATGGACCCGCCGAGAACACCGCTTCAGTTTCTCACCTCGCCAATCAATCATCAGGCAACCAATCCCAGCATCTCCTGCCAGAACTACACATATGGCAAATCACACCTCCGTGTCAAACAACAGCTCTTTTACTAACTCTGCTTCTTCTGACCTCCGCTACAGACTGGATGCAGGGAGGGGTGTGTGTGTGTGTGTGTGTGTGTGTGTGTGTGTGTGTGTGTGTGTGTGTGTGTGTGTGTGTGTGTGTGTGTGTGTTGGGGGGGGGGGGGGAGACATACTGTATCATTGATTTGGCCTTGGATACTGAACGCCACACATTCTCCCTAATGGAGTCTCATGATCACTGGCTCTGCCTACAGCGCAAGCTACACTGTCTGCTGGGCTACACACACACACACACACACACACACACACACACACACACACACACACAGACATAACCACACACGCTCACAATTTATATTCACCTGCTGGCATCTATAAAATCAACTGCAGTAAATGACAGATATGACAAATC
>NC_084998.1:4362743-4370243 GCF_963854185.1 Sardina pilchardus
TCTTTTAACTTTCATAAACCACTGTCCTGTGGCTTTTACATAATGCGGATGACACACAGGAAATTACATATGCATGGACTTCCATCGGACGGTGCATTTACACATTGTATGGCATATATATATACAGTATATACACTGTATATATATATATATATGTATATGTATATGGGGCATTTACATCCTTTGGTTTGCCAGACATATACAGTAAGCCGATTACTCCTATGATGCGTTCTAATTTTAGACATGTTCTATGATGCTATTTCCTGTCCGTCTCTTCTGGGTGTGATGCGTGAGGTACTGTATGGTGTCATGTATGCTGGCATGACCTCATGTTTTAGATCCAGATTTTAGCGCTGTGAAACTTCCGTCTTGCGGAGATTGTGAACTTATTTGGGATCCAAGCGCGGCTGCAGCTGGCACCTTGTGATAAAGTGCTTCACAGCTCCGAGTGCTAATGTCAGTAATATGGCATTTTAGCACTCTGTCCTATCACCGTCAGCCTATCCAATATGTCACAGTGACAAACCAAATCTGCTTCTTTCAGGCCAAGAGGGACATAGATAATTTATACTCACTTTTTGAGTTTGGAGAGAAATAAGCCATTTTCAAAACTCATTCCACATAGGTAAACACCTACTCTGCCTAGCCTATACATAATGATAAGCTTTATCTTTTCAGAAATTGCTTGGCTTCTCGATGGATAATTTATCAGAGAACTGCTCGGGCTGTCTCGCTCTCCCACACCCGCCTTCCATCTCCATCTGAATGCTCTAACACACGCACACATGCACACCGACACACACACACACACACACACACACACGCGCACACGCACACGCACACGCACACGCACAGACACACACACACACACACACACACACACACACACACACACACACACACACATACACACACACACACACGCACACGCACACACACACACACGCAAACACACACACACACACGCACACACACACACACACACTCACACACACACTATATATATATATATGTATATATATATATATATATATATATATATATATATATATACTCAGATAAAGGAAAATGATATGCTAAAAGAAAGGAGAAAAAAAATCGGTATCCAGAAGAACACAAAAGTCAAACGTAGGTCAGCTAAGAATATTTCCTTGCTGCCGGCTATTTTGTGTTTTTCTGCGAGAGCAAGTGTCTTCCTGATTCAGGCGCTGTGAGTTTGGAGCGGGAGCTGGAAGCAGCGCTTGGCGTGATATCATATGAAGGTCACCGCTGCGGAGACAGGGGTCTGAAGGGGGGGGGGGGGGGGGGGGGGGGGGGCATGCCAGCGACGCTCAACTCCACTCCAACGTTGCTCAGAGAAGAGCACTTACCACCTCAGCGATACCACCGCACCGCGCCACCCCCCAACCACAGAGGGGTCACTCCGGCACATCAGCGGACCATACGGCGGACCAGACTACACACACCATCTACACACATACTACACACACCACCTACACAGACACTACACACACCATCAGGATTATGAAGATGCTATATATCATGTGTAGTAGAGCGGCTAAGCGCAATAATCGATCACTTTGCGATAAAAGCATGAAATTTGGTACAAAGGCTCACAAAGGGGTTCTGATCAGATTTAGGACCGTAGGCGCTCAAAATTTGACCCCTGGGGGTCATGGTGGCCATTTTTCAAAATGGCCGCCAAATATGGATTTTGTAATGGGAAAATGGATTAAAAGCTGCCTGAAACTTAAAATACAATAACACATGTCCCCAGAATGCACATAAATATGAGCACACTTTCACATAGAAGGCATTTAAACTTTAAAATATAAGAAATGTTTTTTTAAAAATTCAAAATGGCCACCAAATATGGCGTTTTTTTGTTGTTGTTTTTATTGTTTTAGCTTTTTCCTCTCTTTTTTGTCTTTTTAATGTAGGCCTGCATAACAAGAAACAAAACAAAGAACCAGTAGTTCAGCTATTCTGCAGTTGAGCTTTGTATATTTACACAATTCAATGAATAACATAACATATAAGATTCCATGCTAAAATTCAATGACCACTTTTGTCTCGGTCAAGAAGCAAAGAAATTATTAACACAGCTTTACACTCTCTGATATTCTCACTCACAGAAACATAAAGCAGTACACTGCAGTGATGCTGCTCTGCATTTGCATTGTTTAATACAACTTTTTGTACATTTGCTGACAATAAGTTCATAGCAGGCTTAAGATGGTTCAGCAAGTGAAATCCAGTATGGTTAAAAACTGCCATTCTCTGTTTTGACCCACCCCTTCTTTAACTTAAAAAGCAGGGCCACAAACACTGATCCTGGTGCTTCACATGAAAATGAACGGTTCTCTATCAGTCAATCTACTCAGCGTCAATCAATGGGAATACACTCCTTGATCACGTGATCACCACTGAAGTCCTAATACGTCCTGTTAAGACATCCCAACATCCTCCTCCCAGCCCAGAGCCCAATTTGCCGGTTGGGCTGGCTGCAGAGCGCCCTGCTGGCAATTTTGCCGTGGCCTCTCCTGGCAGTTCTCTGGGGTCTCACGATGATGACCAGGTCAGACCAGATCTCTCATGGCCTCTGAGAGCAGCTCGCTGGAACAGAACCTGGAGGAGAGTGTCGGGGACGATGCTGAGCAGGAGTCTGTCCCCTCTCCCGGGAATTAGCTACAATGCTTGAACATTCCACCCAGGTGCTGGGTATTGCATGGCCTGAGCAGCCGGAGCATCAGAGCTCGCTCATGGACAGGTCATATTATGAGCAGTGCCCAGAGAGGCGACACCACCCCCCTCTCAGCCCTCCCTGATTTCCTTGGCGAGGTGCAGTGCTCTTGGGGGGAACCCCTATTCAGCGCAATCACCCGTCCAGGGTTTTGGGCCTTTCTCTGGCCTACACGGGGCTGAGGAGCAGGGAATGACCCACCTGCCCGAGGTGGAGGAGGCGCAGGCAGCCTACCTCGCCCCCATCAGCACGTATCCCAAATTGCGTTCAAGATGCTGAGGCTGCAGCGCATTGTTCAGAGCGTGCAGCAGGGGGATTGGATGGCCACAATAGTTGTAAATAGTAAAGGATGCACATTTCCATGTTCCGATTCACCCTTCACCCTTGGCACAGGAAGTATCTAGCTTTGCGTCCGAGGGCAGAGTTTGAGACTTCTCTGTCTTATGCTTCGGGCTAGCGCTATCACCCCGCACTTTCACCGAAGTCGTTCAGGAAGCGGAGTCCTCAGGAGACGGGGTATTAGTATATAAGATGACCTCGATGACTGGGGTCTGTTGGTAGGCTCCAGGCCCCTCCTTCCATTCCATGCACACCCTATCAGGGACCGGAACAAACGCGTTCAAGTGGACAAGAGATGCTGGAGGGCTCTCGCCTATTGGCGCGTCCCCAAGAACCTCTCCATTGGGGAGGGTATCTCACAGGCATGTGGTGACAACGGATGTGTCTAGGTCAGGGAGCGGTGTGCGAGGGACACGCAGACCAAAGGAGATGACCAAATACCATGGGCTGGAACTTTTAACGGTGCATCTAGCTCTCAAGCATTTTCACCAGCTAGGCATGATGTATTGGTGAGGTCAGACAATACAGCGATGGTAGCCTATATGAATCGTCAAGGCAGCATTCGCTCCCATAACTAACTAACAGTGAAAAGCTGGCTGTTATGGGCGAGGTGTCACCTCTCAGGCCATGCAGTTCATGTTCTGGGAGAACAGAATGGGGCAGCAGATATGATCACAAGAGGCCCCCAATCACTAGCCTGGCTCCGCCCTCCTACGTACTTCCCCTCCATTTTCATTTCCCTTCAGTAAGTCGCCTGGGTCCAAATGTTAGCGATTGGTTATGGCATATCCAGAGCGGCTCTGGGCAGATTCAATAGTTTTAAATATCAACAGAGTACCCGCATACAAGGAAGTCAATTCTTGGCAGACTCTGTACATGATGAAATATGTACCAGAGTTTGGTACCCTATCATCAGGAGTGGCGTCTTCACCCACAGGTGGTGGAGGGGGTGTGGCAGAGCTCAGGAAAGCTCATGTTGATCTCTTTGCCTTGTGTGAGATGATACACTGTGTGAAGTGGTTTTCCCTGACCGAGATGCTCTGCTGGGAGTGGATGCTCTGGCACATAAATGGCCGAAGGCTTGCTGTATGCTTTATCCCCAAAGGCATTGATCCCAGCGATGTTGCAGAGAGTGAGGAGAGGGTGGCACGTAGTGATTCTGATAGCCCCTCATTGGCCCGATCAGATTTGGTGTCTGGTGCTGATGGCACTGCTACACGGCGAGCCGTGGAGGGACCTGCTGTCCTAGGTGAGCATGGTGATTTGGCACCCAACTCCGGAGAGATGGCAGCTAACTGCACTAGCCAACAATTCTATAACCAAAGAACCCATTAATTTTCATGTGAAGCACCAGGGTCAGTGTTTGTGGCCCTGCCTTGAGGCTTTTTGAGTTTCAGCTTTGACCCTGGTTTGGTCTCAACCTCTTTATGGACAAGAAATTATGTTCAACTTCACACAAACAAGAATACATTTGTCACTGTCTGAAGCTCAGGCAACAGATGCAGATCAAATAGAAGTGGTCAGACACCGGACCAGCAAGAGCAAAAATAAATACAAAACACAAAGCCCAGAAGATGGTTGAGTATAAATTAAAGTCAGAGTCCAATAGCAAAGGAAACTAGCCTGGCAAGCCAAACTATACAGAAATGTATAGTCTGGAGTCGGACCATTCACAGAGCTGAAGCCTGTGGGTGGAATGAACCGGTGTCTTTCAAACTGCCTCTGCACGCAATAGGCCAGCACTTGTGACCAATCGTAGTCGGTCGGCAAAACGGCAAATACATCCTTCTTTAAAATGAATTCCAAAGCCAATTCAACGAGTGCGCTTCGTTAGCCTCATCCATCTTTCGTTGTTCTCTATGGTTGTTCAACACGGTCTCACACCCAACTCGTCGACCGAGGACGCATGGTCAAGCCCCCTGGCGCCAATATCGGAAGCTGAAGGTGCCCCCACGGGTTCATATGCAACGCAAAGGGGGCTGCCATAGACATCAATGTAAATGTGCTGGGTTGTTCTGCTATCTCGCTGTCTCGCAGCTCTGTCGTCACCGTGCTAAGGCGGGCTCAAGGACTCAGATAGAGCGTTCTGATTGTACAGGCTGACTTGGTGCCGAACGCAGGCTTGGCCTTAACGGTGCGACCCTAGACCATCCCACTAGGCAAAAAATATTTGTTGCCGCTAGGGTGCGTCTAGATTTCTAGGCTAAAAGGAAACCTCAGAGGTTGGCAAAACTGCCTTTCTTCGAAAAAACGGCATGCCTGATATAAAGCTGAAAATCACCACCTCAGAATGAGATAATATGGGTATTTATACATTTTCTGACTCCCAAAAGTCATGCCAGTATTGCAGTGCTTGCATTTTGTATCTCTGATGCTCCCTGATGCCACATGATTAAAAGAAAAAATATGATTTAGGCAGAAATGGCAGGAAAATGTGTGTATTTAAAAGTTTGAAGAGCTCCAGGTTCGGCTGTATTTGTCCAAAGTGTTGACAAAAGGATTTGAATGAAAGCTCAGATTGCCCTCTTTAAATGATACCTAACATTATAAAATCAAATATGTAAACATGTCTTTAACAAAGGCCAATAGCAAGATAGGCACCTGCACCAAAAATGTGTTTTTTTTCAATGGGCAGGGTAACTATAACAGCTGATAACACTAATTTAGCTGTGACTCCAGAAGGGTTTTCATAAAAAACTGTTAACTATAGACATGTATCTTTTCAAAAAGTATAAGCAACCTTTGCCACCTTCAGTGGTAGGCTACGGACATCTCATCTGGCCCATGGACTAATTATGACATTATGAAATCCATATTTGGCAGCTATTTTGATTTTATTTTTAACATTATCTTATATTTTAGAGTTTAAAGACCTTCTATGTGAAAGTGTGCTCATATTTACAGGTGTTATGGTGAAATGTGTTATTGCATTTTATGTTTCTGGCAGCTTTTAATCCATTTTCCCATTACGAAATCCATATTTGGCGGCCATTTTGAAAAATGGCCGCCATGACCCCCAGGGGTCAAATTTTGAGCGCCTACGGTCCTAAATCTGATCAGACCCCCTTTGTGAGCCTTTGTACCAAATTTCATGCTTTTATCGCAAAGTGATCGATTCTGATGAAAATCTGCGCTTAGCCGCCCCACTAGTGGAAAGCCTGGCCCCACTGGCCCTCTCCACTTAGTACTACAGTCATCCACGCCATGTTAACCTCTGACCCTCAGAGCCCCCCTGACAGCTGACCCCTGCCACCGTTACAGCCAATGCTAAAATGCCCACCACAATGTACTGCTGTTGACCCAGGGATCACAGTGCCATTGGCGCTCATTACAACATATACAGTAAACAGATCTTAAAAAGGCTATCTACAGCACGTCTCGTTGGTACTTCCTGCTTTATACACGGGTGGATAAAAGAATACGGAGAGGTAAGAGATTGAGGTTGGTACTTCCTGCTTTATACACGGGTGGACAAAAGAATACGGAAAGATAAGAGATTGAGGTGGATGAAAGAAACTAAGAGAAACAAAATGCATTAGGTCAGCTAAAGGAACAGCGACAGAAACAATACATTCTAAAGAGGCATTCACACCAAGACGCTGGTCATTTCTGAAACAATATCATGCAAATTGCTGGGCTCATAAGAACACAGACTGCCATATGGCATTTAATAATTACAGCACAATCAAGGAGAGTATTATCTGCCAAGAACCACCCCTTCGATGAGACGTCTAATTACTTCGGCAGGGTTGCCCTAACTGTGTCCTTTTAACAAGTTTGCTGAAAATCTCACCTCAACCATCAGCCACAGACGTGCTTCAGGAGGGAGTGATATGAGGCTGGCACGGTAAGATCTGTGTCATAAGGTGGAGTGGAGCACTGCTCAACTGCCTCTCCGCCTCAATGAATTCTCACCAGTCTCAACTGTGGGCACAATGATTAAGTGATTTGTACATGGGGCCTCAATTATACCAGAGGCACTTCAGACGCCACAACAGTGCACGGAGATCAATAAAGTGCCATCAAATCACTGCACCGCTGTTAAGTCGGAGCCATTGCCAAGCCGTAGGAGGATGATGAGGGTTCTCTCTATTTGGGAGGAACTTTTAAGCAACCGCGGAACAGAGCTTGAGACTCAGTGAGCAGTGGCCTATTGTCGCTCCAGCTTCTCTGGAATATGCCAGATATACATCGGCAGACAAACCAAACGCATATATGCAACTGTATAACATGGTGCCTTAGCCTCGTGCTTGCTTTGGCTAAAAAGCGTCAGCCAAATGAAATGTAATGTAATGTAATGTATTGAATAGAGTCTGGTGACTCACGATTGGGAAAAGTTTCCAACACTAGCATCATTTACAAACTGACAAAAAAATGGCTGTCAGGAAACAATGTACAGTACAGTATGTAGGCCTTCT
>NC_084998.1:4379832-4387332 GCF_963854185.1 Sardina pilchardus
CTGATCTAATCCCAATACAGCAATTACATTGCAACTGTATTCAAATTGGACTGTAACTTTAACGATCTACATTAGTATCTAGTATTAGTATCTCTGATACATCATAATATCTGTGGAACTCTGAGTAATAAACAATACTGCCAAAAAAAACCCTGAAATCTACCTATTATTACATTGTATTTCTTCCAAGCACAACAAAGTGGAAGCCTTACAGTACATGGAGCCTTTTGCACGGTCTGTCATTTTCTACCTGTAAGTTTCTTCTTTTTCAAGTTCAAGTTTTATCTAATCAATAAGCTGTAGGGCCTCTGGTCAGTCAGACAGATGGAGATTTATTTAAATCCAGATCATGCACACAGATATGGTGAGCACCACCTACCTAGTCAGAAGATCTGAAGCAAATCAGACCACTACTTTTGGTGTGCAGTGAAAGGAGTACACACACACACACACACACACACACACACACACACACACACACACACACACACACACACACACACAAACAAATGGACAGACAGATGGACGGACCTGATTACACCATGTCTCCCGACCGCAAGCGATTGTAAAAATCTTTGAAGTGTTTCACAAAAGTCCTTCAAAAGAGCTCTACTGCTGAAAGAGAGGATGCTTTTGTGATATGCCTTTATTCTCAAGACTGTACTGACTGAGCTTCAGACCTCAGACAGCCCGTGAACTGTTATTACAATGTAATACAATGTGATATCAATCATACCAATACTGTTCATTACTGTTCATACTGTATTGCTAATATGTAAAAAGTATTTAATGTGATCACTGGTAAAATAATGAAGTAACACCTCAACTACAGTGGGAACATGAAGCGCAATGTAACAAAAGGAATATTCGCCATGTAATTATTGGAGTGATCTACAGTATGGTCGACCAATCACATCATCGGTATGTGAAATCAAACAAAGTGAATTCTGTCCTTTATGACTGTACTGAACCAATCCTAAATGCATGGGGGTGGGACAACTCTTCATAAGGACTAGGGATGCAATGCAAAGCTATATGGTGCAATATCTATCCAACTTGATGAAAAATAGAATGGGCTAAGGAAGAACTCACGTACTGTACATAGATCTGACATGCTTGGTTCAGATCTAACATGTTCCATTTTGGCATCTTTGTGAGATATTTGGCCTTGAGATCTCTTTACTTTATTTTGTTGCAGAATGTTGTTGGAAAGGAGAGTTTTGTCAAATGGACTCTCCCTGTTGCACTAGCAATGAATCCAGCTGGCTGACAGCAGCAGCATAAGCACAGCATGTCAGAGTTATCACTCGTGGTGTGGACAGGCCTTACAGGCATTCAGCACTCCCTAATCAACACAGAAGGGAGACGTTTCATTTGTTATTTGAACTGAAATATCAGCAAACTTTCACCAGAATCACTGACTGTACCTCTAACAGTGGGGGATTCATATGAAATAATGGTCTGCATTACAGCCTGCATTACACTGTTTTGGGCTGTTTTGGGCTGCAAGTCGTACTGACACACGAAACAATTCAGAGAGAAAATTGCATATGTTTCAATAGAGCCTGTGGTGAAAGAAATTGCGCAACTATTTGAGGCATCATCAGAGGGGGACGTGCTGCATGGGGGAATGTTTACCTGCAGCGTCTGTTACGGGAGCCTGTTAAGCTATCAATCACAACGCAGGCGTCAGATATCACTCAAAGGATCCGTGTTCCTCCCGGGCGGGAGAGGGGGGGGGGGGGGCCGCTTCCTTATCATTACCGGTTCTAAAGAAGAAGAGAACTCTTAGGGAGTAGACTCAGACTGCCGTTCCGCCTCTCTCTCCCTCGTTCGCTCTCTGGAGACGACTTTAAAGACACGAGCAGCAGGTGACTGCAAATACTAGCAACGGTGTAACAAATAATAACAATGTTTCCTGTGTATGTGTATGTTTGCCTCATGTGGAACAGACATCAAAAGCACCCCCCTCCCAACCCCCCTCCCCCCTGCACTGATTTCCTGTGTGTGGATGCAAGGCACTCTAACTGAACCTGAGCTGAAGTAATGGTGCCTGTGAGCCAATCAAAACGTACCGTAGAAAAAAATATCTCTCTCTACTGACCCTATTTTACATGCTGAGGGACCAATATGGCATTCCATTTGTGTTTTAAATTCCCACACTACTGTGAAAAAAAAAAAAATGAACCAAACTAACCAATCAAAATATATTATACAATAGTTGATTCTCGATTCCACTTAGTTTGTTCAAGAGACACTATTATTATTAGCTTAATTAATTCATCTACTATACATTCTATAACATTCTAGAATCAGGTTAGCATACTGCATTGAATCAGAAAGTGTCATAAGCATTTTAAACGTTTAAAGGGCTAAAACTATATTATGATCAAATATATGTTACTTTTATCTTCTGGTGTATATCCTATGTCTGGTTCACTGTAAATATTTTATGCCATGATGTGTACGGAGCCATTTCTGCCATGTTCTACTCCAGAGCCTACATATAGTCTACAGCACTGGGGCATGTGTTTTATGCTCAAGTCTCCTGGGGTAAAGACCATATCGTGCTGCCACTGAAGAAAGTTATCACAGACAAGGCTGTGATGTACAGTATGCTGCGTTAGAATATGGTCTATATTTCTCCAGTTGAGGACTTTCTTTTCAGCGCAGGAGAAGTGCCTGGTCTTATTTGAGGGGCTCTTTGTTTCTGAGAGAGTTCTATTAAATATGCTTCAACAAACACCTCTCTGAATGGTGGGCTGGCAGGTCTAAGATGGGCAGCATGTCCACTGAGATTTAGATATACATTTTCCCTCTTACTCTCACATACACCGAAACACTCATGCGCGTCTGCGCGCACACACACACACACACACACACACACACACACACACACACACACACACACACACACACACATACACACACACGCACGTGCATGCACAAACTTGACTTTTGATCTTTCTTTTAACAGTAATTAAGTGCTTCAGTAAGGGTCACTCACCGTCTAAAAACATATTTCCCAACATCTTGGAAAAAATACAAAATGTTCACAAATATCATTAAGAAATGTATTTTAGAATCAGTATTTGATTATATTGTGACTCAACCAAACAAGTCAGGGCACCCAAAATATTTCACAGCATGACATCAGAAGACATAATGTTGTTAGCAAGTGTTGTATCAGCGCCAACTGCTCTGTTGTTGGTGTTTACAAATTTAGAAGACTTTAATCTAGCGTTAGATAGCTAGTTTTCAACCCAAACGCCTTCCTGCTCCTTCAGAGTTAATAATAACACATACTGTATGTACCATAGCTGTCCTGTTTTAATGAAATGTTGGTGATGGATTCCAGGCTAATTGACCATAATGACTAAAGTAGGCGGTAGAGGTGTTTCAGACCTCAACCAGTACATCTAAAATACGTTCATTTATTGTTTTCAAAAGGAGGTTTCAAAACGGAGGTTTCACTGGAAACAAACATTGGATTTCTATTGGAGTTCACTGGACAATATTTTTGTGTTGACTGAAACCAGTAGGGGAGCAACTCAACCCTGGCCACATAAACACTGTCCATTCCCCCTCTGCGGACACTGGAAAGCATGCAGCGCTAAACAAGTCCACCTCAGGGCACCGGTACCCAGACACTTAGAGACGAGGCGGCACACAAAGGCGAGCGAGCGGCACACAACACAGCTCTCAATGAAAAGAGACGGCAGCGGCGCGGAGAGGAGGCTGTGCTGCGCCCGCACCACACCCACGCCAGACCCGCGCCACACCCGCGCCGCACCCACACCTCTCTCAATAGGCGAGAGGGAAAGAGCAGGTCAACGGGGAGCCTAGCGCGAGCTGCAGCCAGCAACCCAGGCGTGGGAGGGCAGAGCTGGAGCCTGCTGTGGAGAGAGGGAGGGAGAGAGAGAGAGAGGGAGGGAGAGAGGGAGGGAGGGAGGGAGGGAGAGGGAGGGAGAGAGAGAAAGAGATGGAGCAAGAGAGACAGAGAGAGAGAGAGAAAGGGAGATGGAGAGGGAGGGAGGGAGAGAAAGAGATGGAGCAAGAGAGACAGAGAGAGAGAGAGAAAGGGAGATGGAGAGGGAGGGAAGGAGAGAAAGAGATGGAGCAAGAGAGACAGAGAGAGAGAGGGAGAGAGGGAGGGAGAGAGAGATACTGTAGATGGAGTGAGAGAGACAGACAGAGAGACAGACAGGGGGGAAGAGATAGAGATAAGATAAGATAGAAAGGGAGAGAAAGAGAGGGAGAGATCAAGAGAAAGAGATAAAAAGAGAGAGAGAGAGGAGAGAGAGAGAGAGAGAGAGAGGGAGAGAGAGATGGCGGGCACGGAGCGCTGTGGGTAGTATAGGGGGTGTGTGGAGCTCATGGGATAATGAGTATGCTAGGCTACTAGTGAAGCGCTACTCTGGCCCAGAGAGAACAACAAGCACTCTAAACACAGGGTCTCAAACATGCAATCATTCAGGAGGAACGGGCTGGGTTGGGGGGGGGGGTGAGCGTGTACACACTACAGGGAGCATTCCCATTCAAACACGCACTACAAATCTGAGGTGCCAGAACCAGGATGAATGGAATTAGAGCACTGGGCTCCACCCTCGTGTGCAACTACCTGTGCTTTAGTCAAACAAACGCTGAGTCCCTTGATGTTTCGCCTCGCACTAGACCTGGATCCTTCCTAATGTGCGAAATACAAGCCAACTCGAGGAGATACCGTACAACTTCCGAACACGTGCAAATACACATCCATAAGTACAGTGTCGAGAAGCTGAGACATACAAGCCCATTACGTTTTAAAAACATCATTATTGTCAGTGAGCAGTCGTAAATAGCGCAGCGTAAATATCACCTCGGACCTGATAGCGTGGCCTACAGCCCACCTGGGAACAGAGGGAGGGAGCGTGGCTAGTCGCTAGCGCTGCCGCACCCATAAAAACTAATAAAAACAGGCACTGGAGATAAATCAAATCCGCCACGGCGCTTCTTTTTTGACCTCCAGGACGTTATCCAAATGAAAGTCAGTTACTGTTCCACACACAGTTCAATCATTCACAATGATTGTGTTCTCTTGTTTTTCCAGCACCGAATCTTTCTGAGGACACTAGGTGGACCTGCCTTATTACTGTATGTACCACAGTGAGTGCTGTGCTTATTGAGTACCTGAGGATGCTACACAAGCGTGATTAATCATCCAGGATTTTGCAAAGAGTCGTACATTCCGCACAATTCTGTCTTGTGTTGATGTGACACACTATACAGTAACAAGCAAGTCTATAACTTTCAGTTGAGAGAAGCCACTGTGTGTCTGTGTCTGTGTGTGTGTGTGTGTGTGTGTGTGTGTGTGTGTGTGTGTGTGTGTGTGTGTGTGTGTGTGTGTGTGTTTGTGTGTGTGTGTGTGTGTGTGTGCGTAGGACTGTATGTGTGTGCGTGTGACCGTATGTGTGTGTGCATGTGTGTGTGCCTGTGCATACAGTGCAGTATGTGTGTGTGTGTGTGTGGGCGTGTGACCGTACTGTATATGTGTGTGTGTCTGTGTGTGTGCATGTGTGTGTGAGTGTGTGTGTGCCTGTGCATACAGTGCAGTATGTGTGTGTGTGTGTGTGGGCGTGTGACCATATATGTGTGTGTCTATGTGTGTGTGTGTGTGTGTGTGTGTGTGTGTCTGTGTGTGTGCGTGTGTTTGTGTGTGTGTGCCTGTGCAAACAATGCAGTGTGTGTGTGTGTGTGTGTGTGTGTGTGTGTGTGTGTGTGTGTGTGTGTGCGCACCC
Organism: Sardina pilchardus; assembly: GCF_963854185.1. Classification (NCBI taxonomy): domain Eukaryota; kingdom Metazoa; phylum Chordata; class Actinopteri; order Clupeiformes; family Clupeidae; genus Sardina; species Sardina pilchardus. The sequence goes on from NC_084998.1 coordinate 4,385,610, forward strand.
ATGTATGCCTGCATGTATTTTGCACTGATGATGGTCTGAAGGGGACCAAAAACGTTGTGCACCAGGGTAGCACTATACGCCTACACTGGACCTTAAGGACCTTAACACACCCATCAGGCCGTGAGTTGTTGGCGCGATACCCTGTTTGCTCTATAACAGAACTGTGTGCGTAACACACATCTGTGTGGTGGTTTATGAGTGTGAGATGTGTGTGTGTGTGTGTGTGTGTGTGTGTGTGTGTGTGTGTGTGTGTGTGTGTGAGCTGGGGTTAGGGGGCTACAGAGGTGGTGTGAGTGTGTGAGCATCTCATGTGCACACACCTTTGTGCTGGAGGAGGATAGTCGCATATGTAGACAATCCGAGATCTCATTGGTCTAATCTAAAACAAATTTTCTTCACAAAGACAACACCTGCTGTAGAATTGAGACATATTAACCACTGGTAAATGTACCGTAGTGATGCTCGGCGTTCCGTACTAAACTCAGGTATCTGCTGCATGCCGTGTCAACAGTGCGCTACTCTGTGGACAACACAGAGGTCCACAGGTGCAAACAAGTATGATGATGATGGTGATTTCTATTGTATTCTAAATTCAATGTAATAGAGTAATATAATACATTTGCAGTGTATATGTTGATGAATGTTTCGCTTACTGTATGACACTAATACAACTTAAGGCTTGATCGAAAGCCAACACCCCATCACTTTCTAAACACATGAAAATATTTCATCACATAATATAACCTTAAAAACGTTCTCTCTAGCCTAATGTCATGGGGGGATAAGGAAAAAAATAGCTTGACTCGAAAGTCATCTGGCTCTTTGAGATATCTCTATGACTGATTGAATCTATCCAGGGCCATGTGTCTGCATTCCGCTCAACGCTAAATTGAACATGCAGAAAATCTTCTCTTACAGTAAATTTGTGTCTAAAGGATTTTAAAATGTGCTTTCTCAGGCAGCCCACGGAAAATTCTCTCCAACTGAAAACGGACAGGAGATTATTTCTTGAGGTTCGCCATACTCTCAATTGAATATAATTCTCCAAAAAAAAATAGCTGAAGTTTATTTATAGGTTAATCATGACTCTTTCCTTCTCAAGCACCCAGCGTCTAAAAGCGTATGATAAGTAGGCTATACTCCAATTCACTTGCCTTTCTATTTAACTTTAAAGAGACTGATAGTTACAGAGCAAGCTAAAGACTCCCTTTCAGTGGTTGACACCAAGACTACTTGCTGAGATAATTGACAATAGAAGATAAAAACACTATCTTTAACACGACAATACCGAGTCTACCGTCAGGAGCACTTAACAAAATCAACAAACCGCCCAAAAACCGATTCAAATGGTATATTTTTAAACTACATTGTTAGGCTGTTAGACTTGGGTATAAAAGAAACATGCCATCCAATAACCTACCTGCGAATAGGAGGCAGCATATGAGACAAATTACATGCCGACACAAATCGGTGAGAATATAAAAACGGCTAATAGACTCAACTGGCTACATTCAGGGCTCAAGCTCACTGACAGAAGATACCATTTAAGCTACCACGGATGTTCATCATCTTATTGTTTACAGCCGAGTTGGTCTTCACACGCAGCATGACTATAGCTTCTTCTCGACCACTTTCATTTGTCCTGAATTGAAATGTAACTTGGGCCGTGTGTTCACTGGCCTTGTTCATAGCCTTATGGGGTGCGTGCGTAGCATGCCGATGC
>NC_084998.1:4392332-4404832 GCF_963854185.1 Sardina pilchardus
GGACTCCACACAGCCCAGTCTAACCCCCCGCCCCATCCCCCCGCCCCCCCCCCCCACCTCACCACACCCCACCTCTGGGTCCCCTGTCATTTCACTCTTTGCCTTGCAGGCCCAGGGCGGGAGCTCACTCCGTCTTGCAGTAAAGTAACCCCGTGTAGCTTTCTGTCTTAAAGTAATGGCTTCAGACTCAGACTCATTTTGATGGTACACTGACTCATAATGGGGGAAATGGTGTTCCCGCCAGTGCCGCTATGAGTCTGGAGTGCCTGCTATTGCACGCTGTAACTTTGGCGTACCTTGTGTGACCCTCGACCTCAGTTTTCCGTGCACTGGGTACTCCTTTAGCAGATCGAATTTTCATGAAACCCTATACTCTTTAGAAAATGACACTTAGCAGCCACTTTTTTAGTCAACAGTAACTTACATATGTCAACTCTATTACAACTATATGGTCCCAGGGCAAACTATGTGCCTTTCTCAAGGGCACGAGACAGGAATTGAACCGACAACTTTCAGGCTACTGCATGCTTGCCCAGCTCCTTAACCACTACACTAACACTGCCCCAAATCACCCAAAATGGGGGTAAACATGTTGAAAATGGACACCAATGAGTCAAGACGTATACATCCTTCACATGCTTTAACACACAAGCAAATGGAGATGTTTGAGGAGACTCTGAAGTTGTTTTGTGTCTCCAGTGTATATGGGTGTGAGGGGAGGGAGGTGTTCAGTAGCGCCTGTAATTTAGCGTTTCTTTCTGCAATTATAAGAGATCTTAATACTTGCTGAGGATTGAAAGCAGAAAAAGCAATTGTCAGTCGATATAAAAAGTTATCTCTCTAGTATTCAGTGATAAATAAGTAGCTGCCGTGACTGGACAACTTTGTATTCACATCTCCGTATAGGTTAATGATTTGTCTTGTGGGTCACTTCATACATACATACAAGCCTCACCAGAAAAAAATATATACTTATATTTTGGCGCAAAAAAAAAGCAAAAAACCAAATGAGTTGACCTTTCTGTGCGATGCAGACGTCTGTTCATGCAGTATTTATAGAGCGGGTGCAGGCGCGGCAGAGTGCTGGAGTAGCTAACACTGAGCGAACATGCCCAGCAGCCCTGCGTGTGTCCTTGAGAGAGTCGGAAGATGTGACCGGGTGATACCGTTTCATCTGATACGATGCTATCTTGCTGCCACGGCTTTATCACGGGGGCCGGCGTTCTGTGGAGCACAGCGCAACGTTTCATTAACGCTATTAAAGCTGGGGTTTTTATTATTATTATTATTATTAAATTCACAATGAAAGATGTTTCACGAGGGCCCCATTTTTTCCGTGTTGAGATTACACATGCTTCACATTAGATTATGGACTATCAAGGAGCGCTGGCTCTCCCTAGAGACGAGGAGTTGTAAAATGACCTGGGGTATATTCCCTGCCAACTCTGATCCTCTGGGAAAGGTCAGATGGATGCTAGGCCTCCGAGCACGTCAGAGCTAGCCATAATGGTGCTACAAAAGTCTGACCTCAAAGAGATCATTATAGCCAAGAGAAGGGCTAGAAGACCAGTAAAATGGGCACTGGGCAATTTATTTGAAATGAACAATGCGTTGTGTAATTTTGATGTCGAATCAAAAGGAGATACAACCAGTCTAAATGTGTGGCTCTGTTACAGAATTGAATCTTTGTCATAGAGTGAAACTTAAAGCAACACTAAAGCACTTTTCCTCTGTAGCACACACGCTAGTTGTTTATCCAGCAAATAACAATGTCCACAGACAAGGTATGACGCATGTTTTCATGAGTTCATGAAAGTATGATGTATTGCGACATCGAGGCAAGTCAAATTTGTAGTTTCTTAGGTCTCATTTCATCGAACTACAGGTACGCTACCTGATCAGGTAAAGTTACATAGTGTGGTTATAGCCGATAGAGGGCCGCGAAGTGAATGCAGAAGTGCCATTCACCGTGTTACGAGTTGATGAACCGATTTTGAAATGATTTTGGAAACATTATTTTAAGGTACGAAAAACTCTTTAGTGTTGCTTTAATTTAAGAGAGGTGTTTTGTTATTCATCAAACAAAAAAGGTCAAAAGCAGCATCAGAGTTAATTTTCTCTACTCTTATTGGCCGGGTTTCCCAAAATTGTTAAGAAGCTCTTAAGTGCTAAGAACTTCTTAGGAGCGTTGTAAGAATGTTTTAAGAACGCTCCTAAGAAGTTCTAAGGACTTAAGAGCTTCTTAACGATTTTGGGAAACCCGGCCATTATCATTTAATAATTTATAGCATTCTGGGCCTTATCAGCTGACAAGCTATTAATATAACTCCTGGCTTTCCAAAGCTATTTATTAGGCTCCCTTGAAGCAATAGAGGATTGTTTTTCTTTCATCCAGAATCTGTTGGAGCTCTTCCACATTGTAAATGTGCTTTGATAGACATTGGCAGGGCAATTTGTTTACTCTATATCAGATGTTTTTGTGTCTACCTTTTCACAATGTGTTTACACACTGTTCTGCAAGAGACACGTGTGCGCGTGCAGTTGTGGCCTTCTGCACAGGGGATCAGACTGGTGACTTAAGGGTGACTGGCTCAATCCCTGACCAGCAGGAATAATGTGGGTGGTAGGAGTGATGAAACAGCCCCCTTCCATGCACACATCCATGGCCAAGGTCTTTGTGTGTGTTCACTAACCACGGATGAGTCAATTGCAGAGGAAGAGTTTCCCTTGAGATGAATAATAGTATATACTGTATTCTATCTATTTATATGCCTGTTCTCAAGGATATCAGATCTTCTTTGAAAAACAGAAGCATCAGTCTTTCCACAGAAGAACCACTGTACTAGATCATGGTTCATACAGTGTTCTACATTACACAATGGCTCAAGGATTTTCCCATACAAATTCAGTTCTGTCACACTGTACAGTGCACTAAGCGTTCCTTCTTCAAAGCAAGTACAGGAATGCTTTAGAGATGCTGCATCCCATAGCAAAGGGAGTCCATCTTCTGAATTATGATTAAAACACTGTATATGGCTACAGATGAAGACAAAGTTGTCTTTTCAACTATTCTCTCTCTGTCTCTGTCTCTCTCTTTTTCTCTCTCTCTTTCTCTCTCTCCATCTCTCTCTCCTCTTAAGAATGATCCATAACTCTCCCTGCAGCTACTGACTCTGCATCAGTCCAGAAGTGAGGTGTTGCTGGCGAAGATCAAACTCCACATCAAATGCTTTATATTCGTCTCCTTCCTGGTCAATAGCAAAAACTCAGACAGAGAGAAGAAGAGCATAATGCAAATGTCTGCTTTCTGCAACCCTGCATGGCTGTCTGACCCATGGCTGTCCTGTCCTCAGATCCTCCTGTTATCATATCTCCTCTCTCTCCCTCTCTCTCTCCCTCTCTCTCTCCCTCTCCCTCTCCCTCTCCCTCTCTCTCTCTCTCTCTCTCTCTCTCTCTCTCTCTCTCTCTCTCTCTCTCTCTCTCTCTCTCTCTCTCTCTCTCTCTCTCTCTCTCTCTCTCTCTCTCTCTCTCTCTCTCTCTCTCGCTCTTTACCGTGCATATCACCATGAGTCTCGTGCCCTTGCTTTGAGCGTCAGGTTTAGTAGATGCACCACTGGGCTTTGGTGAAAACCCACAAATCTCATTGATTTTCAAAAGTTTCTCAAACAAGCCATACCGCTGAAGGGGATATAGAGTGACCCCCAGACATAGCAAAAAAGCAGCTCTCTCTCTCTCTCTCTCTCTCTCTCTTCTCTCTCTCTCTCTCTCTCTCTCTCTCTCTCTCTCTCTCTCTCTCTCTCTCTCTCTCTCTCTCCCCTCTCTCCATCTCTCTCTCTCTCTCTCTGTCTCTGTCTGTCTGTCTGTCTTTCTCCATCTCTCTCCCTCTCTCTCTCTCTCTCTGCTTTGAAGCTCTTCTCTCGGCCGTGTTGTTGTCTCCGGTCTCTATTGTCCGTGTGTCCTTAAGTCTGTCCCCAGTCTGAGTTCTCGGGGCCTTTCCCATTCAGTTGTATGGGTTGCGCAATGGGCAGGGCGACCTGGCTACTGCCTGCGCACACTACAATAGCACACTCAGCTAGCGGCATGACCTTCGACGGCCCTCGTTCCAATGCTTGCCTTGAGTTGCTCAAATTGTCAACACACACTCAAAAAAGTTCTCAAGAATAACTGTAAGTTTGTCTGCCAATAACTGTTCCTTTGTTTGCTTTCTTCCTGACAGCCTTCTCAGATAAAATCTGTATTATTTTCTCTGTGATAATGAAACAGAATGGGAGCCCTTGATGGCTGACAAAGGATGCGGTTTCCTATCATTAATTCATGACGGAATTAGATGTTTTAATTTTATTTAAGACGCTGTCAGGTCAGGGAAGTACCTCCGAGCGAAGAAATGATTAAATTATTTACCAGCGTCATATTATTACATGGATCTGCAGCTCTCCAGGGGGCTCAGCTAAAATGCAAAGCTGCAAACAGTGTTGTTTTATTTGCTGGGTTTGGTCTCAGAGAAGACGATTTGTCTGTATTGGGGGGGGACGACGACACATGATCATAAATCTGATTAAATCTCCCCTTAGGAATAATCAAAGTAGAAATGTTCTTAGGATGCTGTAACTGGGGATGCATGACTGTGTGTATAAGCTCATAGTTTTTATTAGGGACTGTGACAATACTGTACTGTACTATGGGACGAGCAAAATACTGTATGTTATCCATACACACACGCACACACACACACACACACACACACACACACACACACACACGCATGCACGCATGCACACACACACACACACGCACAGGGACCACAGATGCAAATTAGCTGTATAGCTAAATCTGGTACAGAAATTGTTCTGTACATGGCCCCTGTCAAATAAACAAATAAACTAAACTAACACACACACACACACTAACGAGTGCATGCACACATACATAGACACACTACACTCACAGACACACTAACACACACACACACACACACACACACACACACACACACACACACACACAGCACATACAAAATCAGTTACATCTCTTAAAGCACCTAATTAGCTGAATTCCTCATGTGAAAAGTTAAGTGGAAGATAACTAATGCGTATTATTTGTTTGGTGCTTTGGAGCACAATGATGATTGTGTGCCTGGATAGACATTTACAGGGATATCTCATCCTCCTCTTCTCTCTCCTTCAGTGTGTGTGTGTGTGTGTGTGTGTGTGTGTGTCTGCATGTGTGCTATCATGTGTATGAATCCACTTATCAACTCAAGGAGAGATATCAGAGAATGAGTCCTCACCTAACAAACAACATTGGCGGTATTCAACAGCACTGTAAGAAAAAAATAAAAAATAAAATCACATCGTCATTTCACTCTTTGAATTGACACGTAGCAGAACTCCAAGACTCAGCTGAAGTTTTCTGTCTGCCGTGCCTGGGGGAGCCAGACACATTAAGGGGAGGATTCGGTCCCCCCGGGGCTGCAGGCAACTAAATGGGATTATTATGGGATATCATTAATTATGTGTTCCCCTAAAGATACAGAGCAGCAGGACATCTTCATTTCCATTGCCCAGATTTCTCATTTCTGAACAGGAAATGTCAGTGCTCAGTGTAGATGCTGTGTGTGGACTGGTGTCCAGTGATTTAAATTAAAATCATATTTAATATTTCATTATGGCAATGAATATCATTAAGCCAGCATCTTATTTGTGGAGAAGGGACTTCTGTAAAAAAGAGAGAGTTAAAAAAAATTAAAAAAAAAGACAATCTGTGTGTGGGTGTCTGTCTGTCTGTGTGTGCATGTGTGTGTGAGTGAGTGTGTATGTGTGTGTGCGTGCATGCGTGCCTGCCTGCCTGCCAGCGTGTGTGTGTGTGTGTGTGAGAGAGAGAGAGAGAGAGAGAATAATGAAATTATTAGAGTGTTGATTGTTCCATCCTCACCTTTTCAAAGAACAGACTAGACTGGAAGACATGGTGGTATTTAGGCCAAAGCCTCTCTCTCTCTCCCTCCCTAGAAGGTCACCCTGTCTTCAGATTCAGGACCACGGAGAGCTCCATGTCCAGGCCGCTGTCAACAGTGCATACCTAAGACTTGTTTCCACAGAATAGCAAAATGTCTGCAACTTCCGGAGAGTATGCCAAGTTCTTTATATAATGAATCCGTGGTTTTCAGCAGACACAGAATAATGGAATAGTTGTGTGTCAAAGTTCTTTGAACTTGTGTTTTGGAAGTTGTAGCAGATCGTCTACGTCTCAGCTGGGTTTGAGTTGAGATGGTGAATGTGTAATTGTGTTCTGTGGGAGTCGGAGTAAGAGCAGCTGTGACCATCTTTCCTGTGGATGTTAATTAGCGGAAGATTTAAAGGAGATCCCTTCTTAGGTCAATGACTGCTGACACCTCACAGCATGAGGCCTGAGCCACCATTAGCTGGTGTAATAATCATGCATCATTACTTTACATTCTGTGTAATTTTACTCCTAATTGTTCCTAATGTTACTCTTTGATTGTCCATCTCTGCTTGTGAACTTCAACAAGGTTGCTGGGCTCTTTTCTCCCAACTTATCTTCTCAAGTCATTCCTCTGATCTCTGCTCGCTGTAATCATGGTGTGTGCCTGGTGTGGCTGTGTGGCTGTGTGGCTGCATGTGTGTGTGTGTGTGTGTGTGTGTGTGTGTGTGTGTGTGTGTGTGTGTGTGTGTGTGTGTGTCTGTGTGTCTGTGTGTCTGTGTGTCTGTGTCTGTGTCTGTGTCTGTGTGTGTGTGTGTGTGTGTGTCTGTGTCTGTATATGTACTGTAAGATGAAGAGATGGTTCTACCTCAAAGACCTGACTGCCCCCCCCCCCCCCCCCCCACACACACACACACACACACGTACTGGCGTGACGGGTCTCAGCGATTGACCTTGACAACAAGACAGAGCACTTCAGAAATGAGCTGAGATTTAATTAGTTAAGAGAGGGCGCTGGTCATCAGACAGTCAACATCAGGAGCCCCTGGAGCACCAGCGCATTATCTGACCGCCCGGCCCCTCCCCCTGACACCTGTTCCACAAGGGGCAAGAGAGAGAGAGAGAGAGGAAGAGAGAGAGAGGGAGAGAGAGAGAGGGAGAGAAAGAGGGAGAGAGAGGAAGAGAGAGAGAGAGAGGGGGGGGGGGGGGAGAGAGAGAGAGAGAGAGAGAGAGAGAGAGAGGAAGAGAGAGAAAGAGGGAGAGAGAGCATTCTCCACGCTTGCATTTCTGTGATTACTTCTCTCTGTCAGCCACCCGAGCGGCATTTCTCCAGGAGATTAGTGGCGGTGTGTGTGTGTGTGTGTGTGTGTGTGTGTGTGTGTGTGTGTGTGTGTGTGTGTGTGTGTGTGTGTGTGTGTGTGTGAACCGGACACCACTGGCCGTTGGACAGATGACCTTCGCTAAGTGACCGCTCTCCTCTGCCCTTTAATTGGTCTCACTCTGGCTCTCAGATTGGAAGGAATTTCATGCTAGGTTTCCTCCATCCATCTCCTCTGATGGCGTGAATATCTATTGGACTCGATCCACCCGAACTTGACGCTCGGCGCTGAAACTTCAGTGGACTTGTGTGGGTTTTTGGTCAGGCCTTAACTAAATCAGCTGCAGGGCAAACCCATCTAAAACCATAGTTTGTCTCCAAATCAAACTCCGCCTGAAAGTTTTATAGACCTAGGAATCTCATAAAGACTTTAATGAGACACACTTATGTAATCATTAAAAATGCATTTCATAGTCTCAGTACTCCACTCACAGTTTTTTTTTTTTGATTATTTCTTTTCCTTATCATTTAGCCAGCATTAGAGAAAATGCTATGATGACTAAAAGCCTTGTCTTATTAGAATCTCTCTACATCCTACACCCTTCATGATGGTTACTTTTAATGCCTTCCTCATTGACCATAGAACCGTTATCATGAATCCAAGTCCTTTTCAGAGTTCTAGCTATGATCTAGATCCCCTAAGGCTTCTTCAAAGCTGTATTGAAGAACTTTTTATGGTTCTCTGAATAAAAGATGTTCAAGAACCATAACTTGTTCTTGATGTGTAGTGTTGTCTTTTATCTGTGATGTGTGTGGTGGGTATATATCTGTTTGTCTTTAACACGTATGTGTCACACACAAATCCATCAGTCCCAACCCTCTGATTTATGCAGGAAGTGTGTGTTTATGCAGGAAGTGTGTGTGTGCACGTTCATGCTAAATGCTGATAAGTGCTCCAGTATTCACAATTGATACTCGCTGTGTGGAAGCAGAGGGGACATACTGTGCCTGCATGTCAATTAGGTAAATTATGTTAAATTATGTAGTGTCTCCTGGTTTTGATACTCAGAGAAGTTAATTATTTTGTTTGCCATCTTTATTATTTTTGTTTTTAATTGTGATGAATATTTTTTTTCTCTCAATTATTTTTTCTCTCACTGATTGCTTAAAATCCTAGAGACACTGGCTGTCTTTAGAATGACATAGGTAGGCCTACACTGTTGAAACAAATATGTTGAAATTAACACAACTTGTGTTGTTTTTAACACATAGCAATGTCCAGATAGGGACAACACAATTTGTGTTGTTTCTAACACATTTCTTTTGTTATACTGGGTAGACTTTTATAACAGATGTGTGGAAAATAACACAACTGGTGTATTTTATGGTATCTCTACCAGTATGTCCATGTGTTGTTTCTAACACATTTGTTTAATGTACTGTATAGTCACATATAGATCCCACATTCAAATGAAATTGCTAGTCCTCTTCATGTTATGAAAGGTCCGTTACAGTAATATCAACTCTTCCTCTGTGAGCCCTGCGGTCGGTTAGCATTTCATACTTTCATTCAAGCCAGTAATGTTCTCACTCTCAGTCCATCCTATCCTCTACCCCAAGCGGCCGAATCACGGGAACACGAGTATACATTAGCCATCTCGCCAGCTCCCCAAATCAACTGCACTCAGTAATGTTCATTAAAGAGTGCGTCTGCGAGTCACGCCTGTTCGCAAATGTCAAACACGTTTTAAAGACTGGCCCGTCACTGGGTGGGAAGCCCTCTGGGTAGTCCCTCTCCACACAAATGGATTACCTGGAGTGAGGACTGCCAGAGAGAGAGGGACACAGAGACGGAGAGAGAGAGAGAGAGAGAGAGAGAGAGAGAAAGAGAAACAGAGCGAGAGAAGGAGGAGGAGGAGAGGAGGAGAGAAAGCTTGTTGAACAGTCAACACAGATTACTTGCTATCCAAATACAGAAGGGAGAGGGAGGCCCGGCGCAGGTCTGCTGGAAAGGTCAACTCCACAGCTGGAGAGGAATACAAGATGAGGAGGAGGAGGAGGAGGAGGAGGAGGAGGAAGAGGTGAACCCAGTTGAGTCCGCTCAGCTTTCATTCAGTCTGATTCTGATGGAAACTTTGCCAACTCACTGTAACAGCGCATTTTAACACAGGGGTCACTGCAAGTGATTGAGTTGTTCTGTTTGACCACACACACATGAACTCAAATCACATATTCTAAATTGTGGATGTAATGGCATAGATGCCATAGTGGGGAAGGGAGAGGAGGAGAGTGGGGAGAGAGAGGGGGAGAGAGAGGGGAAGGGAGAGGAGGAGAGTGGGGAGAGAGGAGAGAGGAGGAGAGAGAGGGGAAGGGAGAGGAGGAGAGTGGGGAGAGAGAGAGGAGGAGAGTGGGGAGAGATAGGGGAGGGAGAGGAGGAGAGTGGGGAGAGAGGAGGAGAGTGGGGAGATAAAGGGGAAGGGAGAGGGGGAGTGTAGAGAGAGGAGATGTACAAGCATCACATTACTTCTGCAATAAACAAGTTCTCTAGCAGGTGTGAAATATGTACCTCCCTTGAGCTGTAAAAACTATTTTCTACAGAGCAGTGTTTGAAGAGCATTGCCTCGCCAACACAGCGAGAAAAAAAAAGGAAATGAAAACACGGAAAAGATCAAATAAAAGTTTCAAATGCCACCGTGTTTCCATAACACAATGCGGTATTATAGTAATATTTGTTCACAAAATGCCTCCAACCATAGTGCTTGTCATATGGAGATGTCTGTCAATTTCCGCTCTTCCTTACATGTCTGTAATCTTATTTCTGAAAGCCCTATGCTTAGCTCAGTTCAAGTAATGAAGACACTGCTATTTTTCCTATATATATTACTCTTGAGCATATCATCTGTTGGCCATTTGTCCAGTCTTTGGTCCAGTCCAAACAAATGAATCTATTTGATCCAGATAGGTCTGTCTGGAGTCAGGAAGGGTCAATCCACTCCAGACCTGTCGCCAAAGGCAAAAAAAAAAAACCCTAGATACTGATACTGATACTGTCTAGTCATCAATATGTAACATTATGCTGAATGTACAGAATATGGACATTTTGCTGGACTTGTAGTAGTACAGTTGTAGTTATAGCATTGTACAGTAGCTAAAGTTTCAGGAAAGAGCAACTTACAAAAGATAAGAGCTGATATGCTAACTACGGTCGAGTCCTACTGTACCTCACAGGGTCTGTGTGTGACAGCAAAGACTGCGTTCTGCTCTCTCAATCTCATGATCTCTCTCCTGTGTCTCAATCTCATGATCTCTCTCCTGTGTCTCAATCTCATGATCTCTCTCCTGAGTCTCATGACCTTTCCCCTGTGTCTCATAGTCATAACCTTCCCTTTCTCTCAAAAGCAGTTGCACAAATGTAAGGATTCTCTCGGGCGCCTTCATTAGGCGCCTCTGGTTTCTTTCAAAATGTAGCAAAAACGGGTGGCCCGGTCTCATGACCTTTCCTCCGGGGTACCTCAAGGCACTGTGCTTGGGTTGATTATATTCTCAGCAAACACTTTTAGGCCTTAGGCCGTGACTTTCATTACTTCTCTCATCATTGCTATGGAAACAGTATCTGTTGGACCTCTTGGCAGTGGTCTGACAATGTTGATGTTGGTTTGAGCCGTTTTAGCTCATTTCAGCTTTACTAATGAATCAACTTATAGTTATCCTTACCAGTCTCTCCGTTGAGGAGAATATGAATATCTTCTTATTTGTGAATCAAGATTGTTAATCAAGTAAGCTTCTCTGGTCATTATGTTATGCCACATTTTTTTGGTCAGGTCTTCTTTTTGCATCAGGATGACCAGCTCAGCAGTTGTTTTACTACGTTTTTTTATGATCTGATAAAAGCTCCAAGCCAAAACATTATTGTTTAATAAAAACATTGATATGGAGCCAGACTGTGTGGAGCTTCTTCACCTTCGGTAAGTAATTTACCAGTGGCCAGCACCTCACCCACAGCCCATTGCTGTGTATTGCATTTACCTGGAACAGCTCAGCTGCACTACCAGCATGCACACCGGTACACTTCAGCTCCTTATGCATGACCTGGCTCTCCCCCATGCTCTCCCCTGCAGTGCCTTGTCCTCATCACGTCCTTCCACAAAAGTGTGTAAACATTTGTGAACCAAGACTGTCAGTCAAGTACTGTAACTGTCTCTGGTCGTTATGTTATGCCACATCTTCTTAGTCGAGTCTCCTTTTTTGCATCAGGATGATGCATCAGCTGTTCTACCTAAATGAACACACTTCAGCCCCTTGTGGATGACCTCACCCTGTCCTGTGCCCACGACTGCAGGGCCCTGCCTTGTGCGTGATCTTGCCCTCTCATGCCCACCCCTGCAGTGCCCTGCCTTGTGCATGATCTTGCCCTCTCATGCCCACCACTGCAGTGCCCTGCCTTGTGCATGATCTTGCCCTCTCATGCCGGCGACTGCAGTGCCCGCTGCATCTCACGGTGCCCGTCAGCTCGAGCAGTGCCAAAGCCCTACAGATGGCCCCGAGCTCTGCGGCATCTGGCCCTCCATCAGCCCGAAGGGTGCGTGGCGGTCCACCACTCGCCGCTCTCCTCTCCGCGCTCCCCCCCCCCCGCCCCCCCCCCCCCCCCCCCCCCCCCCCCCCCCCCCCCCTCCCCCCGCCAACCCTCGAGGCAGCTTTCATCAAAGCCAAGCCACTGGGCCTCACCTATTGAGCAGCAATCGGCAGCTATCCGTTGGAACTCTGTCAATCAGGGTCTGTGCTCCTTTCACAGCGGCCTCATCTTGCCAACCAGCAGCACCTGGCGCCACCTCCACCTCCGCAGGAGAGCAGCAAATCTCAGGCCAGACTTCTTATCTCTGGCTCCTCTCTGGTGCAAAGAACTCCCAATGACGAGGCCATCAGCCGAACCCTTTTCTGCCTCAAAATAGTTTTTGAATCACGTCAAATGACCTCAAATCCTTTATTTTTTCTATACATGGCTGTACATACAGTAGATCTTGTACAGCACTCGCTTTCAGTGAGATTGAAAAGGATACTTGTAGAACATATTGCCATTGATGTATGTGTTGTATTGTGCCCTTGGAAGATGGTCAGAAAGGCTACCTATCGTAGGAATAGCTCAATCGACCACTCTTAATGGTAGACCATCCAGCCTTGAAGCTTATGAGTCGAGTTAACTTACATTCATTCATTCATGATTCTATAATGTGCTTACAGTGGAATA